>NC_056749.1:72855423-72942923 GCF_019279795.1 Protopterus annectens | reverse complement strand
GTGTGTTATAAAATCTGGTCTGAGTGGTGGCTAGCTTTTAAAGAAAAATATAAAAAATGCTAATCAGAGTTAAGAAAAGCAGAGGGGGTGGATTATAAAACAATATGCGTATAGGCTCTTTAAAGAATTTGGAAAGGAATAATAGAGAATATGTGATAGAACAGTGAATTTATGACAAGGATCAATAGAAAATAAAATAATTCTTATTTAAGCAAAGATATTACAAGGTAAACAAGAAGAGCCATCAGCTTATCTGAGGAGCATAGTTAAAGAAAATACTAGCATAATGTGACAAATGAAAGATGTTAGAGGAGAGTTATGAAGATCTGAGTAACAGATTATGCATATTGTAATAAATTATGTAAATAAAATGTTTCAAGATAGAAAGAAAGTATAAAAAATAATGGCATGTTAAAAAATTAACATAAAAAAATAAAGAATTGGAAAACGAGATTCCCTTATATGAATTAGATAATGTAATTGGACAAGTTAATTTACTGTCAGTTTGAAGACCAGATGGACTAGGATACCAATTTTATAAGAATCTTACGGACTGGCAGAAAAAAAATTCCTCTTAAAAGTTATGCAGGAATAGTTAAATAAAGGTTTTATGTGTAAAGATTTATGCAGTGATATACTTAAATTTGTACGGAAAAATTAAAATAAAAATAAAATAAAAATTGGAGACATGTAATATTGAACAATGCAGATTATAAGATTTGTATGAAAATAATTCAGATGAGAATGAAAAGTAAGATGAAATGTATTATGGAAGATACTATATATAGTTTAAAGGGAAAATATTTCTGGGACTTTTATTAATAGTAAGGGAAATTGTGGATAATATAAATTGGACTTAAATAAAGCATTTGATACATTACAAAAGGAAACTTTGTGGACATTTATGGAAGAGTATAATATCAGTGAGAAAATGAAGAATGTATGTGGTTCTGCATATAATAAAATAAACTTAGAATTTTATTGAATGTATAGTTAAGTAAAAGAAATAGATATAAAGAATGGCATACATCAGGGATGTCCTGTGAGTAGCATATTATTTGCCTTAGTTATGAATGTATTAGTTAGAGATGTACATTTCTGGATGGAATCTGTTTCTTGTATTACTAATGAAGGGATAAAAATTCCAGTTATTTTTACTTAAGCAGATTTATTTATTTATTTATTTTATTTTACATTTGTTGACCGGGCTAGTCTAGCTGGATATATGTCCATTTTCAGTAGAGGCCCGGGGAGATAAGCTGCAAAGTTCAATTACAGTACATATCTACAGAAGTACATATATGAGATCGACTACATTAATCATAACTAAAACAGTATTGGCTAAAAAGTGGTTACAGGTATATAGGGTATATAAAACACAAAATATTGACTAAACATAATACAATTTATCATGAGGCTGCAATTAACTGTTCAGAAAGATTGATAGTAAAATACATAATATAATTGTAGATATAAGAAGGGGAAAAAAGGAAAGTAAGACTGGAATAGAAGTTGAGTAAGAAAATTCTAATTGTGACGACTGGAACTTTTATGAGAATATACTAATAGGTAAGGCTAGGTAGTAGAGGTAGAATGCTAGTTGAAATTCTGATGAGATTGTTACTGAGCTGAGACAGTGAGGTAGAAACAGGTAGCTAGAGCATATAAGGTGGGGTTGAAACAAGTAGTGAGAGCATGTAGGTTAGTTAGGTTTAGTACAGGGGCACATCCAATGTGTTTTAAGGAAGAGCTTAAGTTTATTTTTGAACAAGGAAATAGAGGGAAGTGTAGAAAGTTCAGTGGGGAGTAAGTTCCAAATTTTCCCAACAGTATTAGTGAAGAGAGAGTCTCCAGCTCTCTTGTTTGATTTGTTAATATTTATGAGGATTTTTTGTGAAGATCTTAGGGATTTTAGGTTATTGTAGAGATGAATAAGGCTAGATAGTATGGGTGTCTTAGCAGGTTGATAAAGAATTTTATGGGCAATGGTCAGTTGATTATATTTTAGCTGTTGCTGTAATTCAAGCCACCCTAGGTATTTTAGATTAATACAGTGGTGTGTTTTAAAAGGGTTACCAGTGGCAAATCTGGCTATGTTGTTGTAGGAGTTTTCTAGTTTTTAAGGTTATTTTTTGACAGGTTAGTGAAAATTGGAGAGGCATAGAGTAGGGTAGAGATTAGATGGGGGCAGGCGATAGTTATTCTAGTTGCAGAAGTGAGGAAGGGTTTGATCCTGTATAGAGAGCCTATTTTTCTGTTAGTTGTTTTCAAGATATTATTAATATGAGTGTCAAAGTTAAGGTTGTTGTCTATAGTGATGCCTAGCAGTTTGGTAGAAAGATCCTGGGATATAACAGTGCTATTATTGGAAGCTATAGTGAAGTCAATTGGTGGAGATTTATAGTTAGGTGTAAAAAGTAGAAGTTTAGTTTTTTGGGGGTTTAGTATGAGACAATGTTTTGTCATTACATTGATTATGACAAAGTCTAGATGAAAGAATTGGGTCTATATCAGTTCAACGAAACAGCACATCATCGAATACAACAACCTCGAACTTCTAACCACGATATCTAAAAATATCGAAAGCACAAAACAGCAAATTTTTTCCCCTGGGAAAAAATTCACTGTTCTGAGAAACACATACACACACAACACAAGCACACCAAAAAACAGCAATCCCCACACATACACTTAAAATCCTACATCTAACCTTACGTTAAACTTTACATACAGTACTATCTATCCTCTATCCTTAATCCAAACCCTAACCCTAAGGTCCGTCACTATTGCACACTCACCTCACCCGTGCCCTAACCCTAACTCACATACCCTGCCCTAACCCTAAAGTCTGTCACTATCGCACACTCACCTCACCCGCACCCTAACCCTAACTCACATATCCAGCCCTAACCCTAATGTCCACACAATCACACACTTACCTGAACCCAACCAGTAACTTTCCACCACAGTGCTGAAAATAGCAAAGCCACAGAAACGAACAACCAAATTATTTCCCTAGGAAAAAATTTGGTTATCTGCAGCTTCGCTATTTTCAGCGTTCACTGTTTTCAGGTCGATATTAGACCATTTGAAGTATTAACACTTTGATTATCTAATATAGACCTGAAAGAATGTATATGTTATGTACATTAATGTTTAACTATAATAGGCATGACTTTAAATAAAAAATAAAGTAAAGGACTGGATGGTATAGGAAAGGTGAGAGGAGTATCTTTCATGAAAGAAATCTCTGTGTTTGGAATATGATTTGGGGGTAAAAATGTTAGTGAGGAACAATAGAAATGGATAATAGATTAAATAAAGAAGCTTTTTTGTTTTTGGAAAACATACAAATTATCACTTAATAAAAATCTTTATTTAATCAGTTCAGTTATTCTGGAAAAGATTGCATATTTAGCTAGTGTATATATGTCAATAATCTATGAAAAGAAACACTGCAAGTATTTTTTTTTCTTTTATATTGTGTTCGGGATTGAATCCAGTGAAGAGAGTAGTTTTATATATAGATAAGAAAGATTGAGGTTTAGGATTAGTAAACCCAATTGTTTATGCTGCTTCTTTGAATTTGTTTAAAGTTTTGTTTTGGCTAAATGATAAAAATGAAAAAATAGTAGTACATTTACAAAAGTACAAATATGATTGGCACTGGGATATGATAAAAATTTCAAAAGGGGAATGTTTAAATGAAGAAACTAGATGTTAAGAAAACAATACTTTATTGAAAGTAAATAAATGATGAAATAGAAAATGAGAAGGTGTGGTATAAAAATGTCATGATATAATATTACTATGTTAATCCAGGGCTGAGCTAGTAAATAAAAAAGTTAAAGCTATAAAAGTATGAAAAACATAATATAATAAGTAAGTAGAATATCACGATTTTTTATGGAGATTAGTGATTAATAAATTACCACTAAAAGGACATTAGCCATATAAAAAAATCAGTGAAATAATTTGTATATAATTTGATAAAGAAGAAACCACAGAACATGTTCTCTTACAATTTATAAGAGTAGCAAAACTGTGGATAAATTGTGAAGACATTTTCTTTCAATATTTAAGAGGTAAATGAAATAAATATGGATATGAATATGTATGGATAATATATCTATAAAACTAAGAAATATGTTAGTAAAATAGATAAAACATTATTTTATGTTGTGTATACCATTTAGAAGGAAAGGATAAATGAAATCATGTTTAATGGCAAATGGAGACTAGCAGTAATTTTAAGAAAAAAATAGATGTTGGTTGTGGAAAAAAGAGTGGGGTCAAATAAGATAATGGAGGTAGAACTTTGTTTAACATAATGAAAAGTAAGATATTTATGACTGTATGAAAATAACAGAAAATAACAGAAAATTGTGTACTGTATAAATTATAAATATGTAAGTTTGTAAAATAGTATTCCAAATAATGTTTTAAATAAAGTACCCCTAGTCTTTTTAATAAGTGTTGTGCAATCTTTTACATTCATCTAAGCTACCACTAACTCAGACAGATGGGACCACAGTTTAAAGTCTCATCCAGAGGCATAGGATTTCCCCAGTGCACTAAAGTCCTGTGAAGAAAAACCTCACTGGGAGCCCAGTCCCTGAATCAGAGAGGTTTATTGCAATGTAGAAGTCTTCCAATGTAAGATTTGAACATCACAGCAAACCTTTTTTAATTCTCTGCAGTAGACTATTTTATTTTAAAATGTGTTCATTTATGCACTTAGATGTTAGCCTTGATGGGCAAACCCAAGTAAACGTTTCCCAGCCATGGCCTGGGTAAAACGGCAATAAAAATACAACAGATCTACAGTACAAATGAGGTTTACACATATGTATTCTGCAGACAGAATATGCTATATTGTACAATAATATAATCCATAGTTTAAACCCATCATCGTCCTTGTGGGCTATCATTTTCTTCATGTTATACTCTGTTATTGTCTCCTTGAAGTCTATCTTTCTTCTCATATTTATTTTCTTTACTTATTTATTTATTTATTAATTAAACTAATCTAACAACTGGAGTATTCACTGCTACTGTAAAAGAAAAGCATTATATGACCCACACCTACATCATCAAGTATAATTGAATAGAGAGCACACATCTAATATAACCATTAAATGAGGTTTCATCAAGACCCTGCGTGCATTCAAAAAGCATCTGATTAGATTAGTTTAATTAGCTTGCTATTAGAGCTTATCTTGGAGAACAATGTGTTTTTGTGTGACAGAAAATATTATCTACAGAAGTTAGGAGTGGCAATGGGCACTGTTTGTGCCAATAGTTATGCAAACATGGTGCTAGCATACTGGGAATCCACACGAGTGTTAACCGGCAATCAGTTTTCACAGTACATCAAGTCCTACAAACAATTCATGGACTATATCTTTTACATGTGGGAGGGTTCACTTGTGATATTAGCCAAGTTTGTGGAGTACCTTAACATGAGTACATCTTTTTTAAGGTTTACTGTGAAATTTTCACTTACAAATATAGACTTCTGGGATGTCAACATTAAGAGAACTACAGATGCCCGCTTTAAGACGAGTGTATATAGGAAGCCATGCAAGAGGAATAATATTCTGTATTGCTGTATCAAACACCCAGGTCATGTTTATAGGAATGTAATTAAGAGTTAATGCATGAGGGTGTCTAGATTGAATAATGAAAATGCACTCAAAGACTTAATCAGCGATTTTACTGATAGAGGTTATTCTGTGAGGGATGCGGAGGGTCCAAAACAGGAGGTACATCAGATGAGAACCAGTAGCGCAAGACCTTACTTTTCCTCCTGGCTTGACTTCAGTGACGACTCCACTGCAGTATCTGCTGCTAAACCTAACCATATTAGTGTTACACTTTGTACTCCAGGAATATCAACCTGATTTGTGATGCTGTTAAAAAGAATTGGCCGAATCTTGAGGCCAATGATAAAATTAAGCAGACTGCAGCTGAGTGCCCTGAGTTCTGTTTCAAAAATAAGAAGTTGCTCAAATGCCTTTTATGTTATAAGAGTGATCTGAATGCCTGTGGGACATTTAGGCACCTTTCCTTGCCACTCCTGCAATGTCTAAGACTTATAATACCTTTGAATTGCTTTGTCCATCCTACTATGGGGAAGCAGTACACACTACAACTATATGCAAATTACGACGGTACTGATTTGGTTTATTTACCTACCTGCATGGCATGCTTGTTCTTCTATGTGAGAAAGACTAATCTTTCCTTAAGGAAAAGGATTCATGAGCATTTTTACGATATACTGAAAGACAATGTGATTAATGCCCTGGCAAAACATGTCATTTTATATGGTATTTCAAATTCGTTTAGTTTTATGGTTCAGCAAACAATGTCTAAAGATTTGAGGGAGAGGGATACAGAGAATAAAACTGAAGTAGCTGAGTTAAGGTGGATGATTATATTACAAGGCGATAAGGGCTATGGTTTAAATGAAGTGATACCTTTAAAGCCAGTATCGAAATCATGTGGAGTGTTTAATTGATTTATTGTGTCTGCTGTATATATATAAACTGTGATTTAGTATCATGTGGCATGTTTAATTGATTTATTGTCTGTTGTTTATATTTGAACTGTGATTTAGTATCACGTGGCATGTTTAATTGATTTATTGTGTGTGTTGTATATATTTGAACTGTGGTTTAGTATCACGTGGCATGTTTAATTGATTTATTGTGTCTGTTGAATATATTTGAACTGCGATTTAGTATCACGTGGCGTGTTTAATTGATTTATTGTGTTTGTTGTATATATTTGAACTGTAATTTAGTATTACATGGCATGTTTAATTGATTTACTGTGTCTGTTGTATATATTTGAACTGTGATTTAGTATCACATGGCGTGTTTAATTGATTTATTGTGTCTGTTGTATATATTTGAACTGTGATTTAGTATCACGCGGCGTGTTTGATTTATTATGTCTGTTGTATGTATTTAAACTGTGATTTAGTATCACGTGGTGTGTTTAATTGATTTATTGTGTCTGTTATATATATTTGAACTGTGATTTAGTATCACGTGGAGTGTTTAATTGATTTATTGTGTCTGTTGTATATATTTGAACTGTGATTTAGTATCACGTGGCATGTTTGATTTATTGTGTCTGCTGTATATATTTTAACTGTGATTTAATATCATGTGGCATGTTTAATTGATTTATTGTGTCTGTTGTATATATTTGAACTGTGATTTAGTATCACGTGGCGTGTTTAATTGATTTATTGAGTCTGTTGTATATCTTTGAACTGTGATTTAGTATCATGTGGCGTGTTTGATTTATTGTGTCTGCTGTATATCTTTGAACTGTGATTTAGTATCATGTGGCGTGTTTGATTTATTGTGTCTGCTGTATATCTTTGAACTGTGATTTAGTATCACGTGGAGTGTTTAATTGATTGATTTATTGTGTCTGTTGTATATCTTTGAACTGTGATTTAGTATCACGTAGAGTGTTTAATTGATTTATTGTGTCTGTTGCATATCTTTGAACTGTGATTTAGTATCATGTGGAGTGTTTAATTGATTTATTGTGTCTGTTGTATATCTTTGAACTGTGATTTAGTATCACATGGAGTGTTTATTTGATTTATTGAGTCTGTTGTATATCTTTGAACTGTGATTTAGTATCACGTGGAATGTTTATTTGATTTATTGTGTCTGTTGTATATCTTTGAACTGTGATTTAGTATCACGTGGAGTGTTTATTTGATTTCTTGTGCCTGTTGTATATCTTTGAACTGTGATTTAGTATCATGTGGAATGTTTGATTTATTGTGTCTGTTGTATATCTTTGAACTGCGATTTAGTATCACGTGGAGTGTTTGATTTATTGTGTCTGTTATATATATATTTGAACTGTGATTTAGTATCACATGGAGTGTTTGATTTATTGTGTCTGTTTCATATATATATATATATATATATATATATATATATATATATATATATATTTGAACTGTGATTTAGTATCACGTGGAGTGTTTAATTGATTTATTGTGTCTGTTGTATATATTTAAACTGTGATTTAGTATCATGTGGAGTGTTTGATTTATTGTGTCTGTTATATATATATATATATATTTGAACTGTGATTTTGTATCACGTGGAATGTTTAATTGATTTATTGTGTCTGTTGTATATATTTGAACTGTGATTTAGTATCACATGGAGTGTTTAATTGATTTATTGTGTCTGTTGTATATATTTGAACTGTGATTTAGTATCATGTGGAGTGTTTAATTGATTTATTGTGTCTGTTGTATATATTTGAACTGTGATTTAGTATCACATGGAGTGTTTGATTTATTGTGTCTGTTGTATATCTTTGAACTGTGATTTAGTATCACGTCGAGTGTTTAACTGATTTATTGTGTCTGTTGTATATATTTAAACTGTGATTTAGTATCACGTGGAGTGTTTAATTGATTTATTGTGTCTGTTATATATATATTTGAACTGTGATTTAGTATCACGTGGAGTGTTGAATTGATTTATTGTGTCTGTTATATATATGTTTGAACTGTGATTTAGTGTGACGTGTAGTGTTGAATTCATTTATTGTGTCTATTATATATATATATTTGAACTGTTATTTAGTATCACGTGGAGTGTTGAATTGATTTATTGTGTCTGTTATATATATATATTTGAACTGCGATTTAGTATCACGTGGAGTGTTGAATTGATTTATTGTGTCTGTTATATATATGTTTGAACTGTGATTTAGTGTGACGTGTAGTGTTGAATTGATTTATTGTGTCTGTTATATATATATATTTGAACTGTTATTTAGTATCACGTGGAATGTTGAATTGATTTATTGTGTCTGTTATATATATGTTTGAACTGTGATTTAGTGTGACATGTAGTATTGAATTTATTTATTGTGTCTGTTATATATATATATTTGAACTGTTATTTAGTATCACGTGGAGTGTTGAATTGATTTATTGTGTCTGTTATATATATATATTTGAACTGTGATTTAGTATCACGTGGAGTGTTGAATTGATTTATTGTGTCTGTTATATATATGTTTGAACTGTGATTTAGTGTGACGTGTAGTGTTGAATTGATTTATTGTGTCTGTTATATATATATATTTAAACTGTGATTTAGTATCACGTGGAGTGTTGAATTGATTTATTGTGTCTGTTATATATATGTTTGAACTGTGATTTAGTGTGACGTGTAGTGTTGAATTGATTTATTGTGTCTGTTATATATATATATTTGAACTGTTATTTAGTATCACGTGGAATGTTGAATTGATTTATTGTGTCTGTTATATATATGTTTGAACTGTGATTTAGTGTGACGTGTAGTATTGAATTTATTTATTGTGTCTGTTATATATATATATTTGAACTGTTATTTAGTATCACGTGGAGTGTTGAATTGATTTATTGTGTCTGTTATATATATATATTTGAACTGTGATTTAGTATCATGTGGAGTGTTGAATTGATTTATTGTGTCTGTTATATATATGTTTGAACTGTGATTTAGTGTGACGTGTAGTGTTGAATTGATTTATTGTGTCTGTTATATATATATATTTGAACTGTGATTTTGTATCACGTGGAGTGTTGAATTGATTTATTGTGTCTGTTATATATATTTGAACTGTGATTTAGTATCACGTGGAGTGTTGAATTGATTTATTGTGTCTGTTGCATATCTTTGAACTGTGATTTAGTATCATGTGGAGTGTTTAATTGATTTATTGTGTCTGTTGTATATCTTTGAACTGTGATTTAGTATCATGTGGAGTGTTTATTTGATTTATTGTGTCTGTTGTATATCTTTGAACTGTGATTTAGTATCACATGGAGTATTTATTTGATTTATTGAGTCTGTTGTATATCTTTGAACTGTGATTTAGTATCACGTGAAGTGTTTATTTGATTTATTGTGTCTGTTGTATATCTTTGAACTGTGATTTAGTATCACGTGGAGTGTTTATTTGATTTCTTGTGCCTGTTGTATATCTTTGAACTGTGATTTAGTATCATGTGGAATGTTTGATTTATTGTGTCTGTTGTATATCTTTGAACTGCGATTTAGTATCACGTGGAGTGTTTGATTTATTGTGTCGGTTATATATATATTTGAACTGTGATTTAGTATCACATGGAGTGTTTGATTTATTGTGTCTGTTTCATATATATATATATATATATATATATATATATATATATATATATATATATATATATATATATTTGAACTGTGATTTAGTATCCCATGGAGTGTTTAATTGATTTATTGTGTCTGTTTTATATATATATTTGAACTGTGATTTAGTATCACGTGGAGTGTTTGATTTATTGTGTCTGTTATATATATATTAGAACTGTGATTTAGTATCACATGGAGTGTTTGATTTATTGTGTCTGTTTCATATATATATTTGAACTGTGATTTAGTATCACGTGGAGTGTTTAATTGATTTATTGTGTCTGTTGTATATATTTAAACTGTGATTTAGTATCACGTGGAGTGTTTGATTTATTGTGTCTGTTATATATATATATTTGAACTGTGATTTTGTATCACGTGGAATGTTTAATTGATTTATTGTGTCTGTTGTATATATTTGAACTGTGATTTAGTATCACATGGAGTGTTTAATTGATTTATTGTGTCTGTTGTATATATTTGAACTGTGATTTAGTATCATGTGGAGTGTTTAATTGATTTATTGTGTCTGTTGTATATATTTGAACTGTGATTTAGTATCACATGGAGTGTTTGATTTATTGTGTCTGTTGTATATCTTTGAACTGTGATTTAGTATCACGTCAGTGTTTAACTGATTTATTGTGTCTGTTGTATATATTTAAACTGTGATTTAGTATCACGTGGAGTGTTTAATTGATTTATTGTGTCTGTTATATATATATTTGAACTGTGATTTAGTATCACGTGGAGTGTTGAATTGATTTATTGTGTCTGTTATATATATGTTTGAACTGTGATTTAGTGTGACGTGTAGTGTTGAATTCATTTATTGTGTCTATTATATATATATATTTGAACTGTTATTTAGTATCACGTGGAGTGTTGAATTGATTTATTGTGTCTGTTATATATATATATATTTGAACTGCGATTTAGTATCACGTGGAGTGTTGAATTCATTTATTGTGTCTGTTATATATATGTTTGAACTGTGATTTAGTGTGACGTGTAGTGTTGAATTGATTTATTGTGTCTGTTATATATATATATTTGAACTGTTATTTAGTATCACGTGGAATGTTGAATTGATTTATTGTGTCTGTTATATATATGTTTGAACTGTGATTTAGTGTGACGTGTAGTATTGAATTTATTTATTGTGTCTGTTATATATATATATTTGAACTGTTATTTAGTATCACGTGGAGTGTTGAATTGATTTATTGTGTCTGTTATATATATATATATTTGAACTGTGATTTAGTATCACGTGGAGTGTTGAATTGATTTATTGTGTCTGTTATATATATGTTTGAACTGTGATTTAGTGTGACGTGTAGTGTTGAATTGATTTATTGTGTCTGTTATATATATATATTTGAACTGTGATTTAGTATCACGTGGAGTGTTGAATTGATTTATTGTGTCTGTTATATATATGTTTGAACTGTGATTTAGTGTGACGTGTAGTGTTGAATTGATTTATTGTGTCTGTTATATATATATATTTGAACTGTTATTTAGTATCACGTGGAATGTTGAATTGATTTATTGTGTCTGTTATATATATGTTTGAACTGTGATTTAGTGTGACGTGTAGTATTGAATTTATTTATTGTGTCTGTTATATATATATATATTTGAACTGTTATTTAGTATCACGTGGAGTGTTGAATTGATTTATTGTGTCTGTTATATATATATATTTGAACTGTGATTTAGTATCACGTGGAGTGTTGAATTGATTTATTGTGTCTGTTATATATATGTTTGAACTGTGATTTAGTGTGACGTGTAGTGTTGAATTGATTTATTGTGTCTGTTATATATATATATTTGAACTGTGATTTTGTATCACGTGGAGTGTTGAATTGATTTATTGTGTCTGTTATATATATTTGAACTGTGATTTAGTATCACGTAGAGTGTTGAATTGATTTATTGTGTCTGTTGCATATCTTTGAACTGTGATTTAGTATCATGTGGAGTTTAATTGATTTATTGTGTCTGTTGTATATCTTTGAACTGTGATTTAGTATCATGTGGAGTGTTTATTTGATTTATTGTGTCTGTTGTATATCTTTGAACTGTGATTTAGTATCACATGGAGTATTTATTTGATTTATTGAGTCTGTTGTATATCTTTGAACTGTGATTTAGTATCACGTGAAGTGTTTATTTGATTTATTGTGTCTGTTGTATATCTTTGAACTGTGATTTAGTATCACGTGGAGTGTTTATTTGATTTCTTGTGCCTGTTGTATATCTTTGAACTGTGATTTAGTATCATGTGGAATGTTTGATTTATTGTGTCTGTTGTATATCTTTGAACTGCGATTTAGTATCACGTGGAGTGTTTGATTTATTGTGTCGGTTATATATATATTTGAACTGTGATTTAGTATCACATGGAGTGTTTGATTTATTGTGTCTGTTTCATATATATATATATATATATATATATATATATATATATATATATATATATAGATTTGAACTGTGATTTAGTATCACGTGGAGTGTTTAATTGATTTATTGTGTCTGTTGTATATATTTAAACTGTGATTTAGTATCATGTGGAGTGTTTGATTTATTGTGTCTGTTATATATATATATTTGAACTGTGATTTTGTATCACGTGGAATGTTTAATTGATTTATTGTGTCTGTTGTATATATTTGAACTGTGATTTAGTATCACGTGGAGTGTTTAATTGATTTATTGTGTCTGTTGTATATATTTGAACTGTGATTTAGTATCATGTGGAGTGTTTAATTGATTTATTGTGTCTGTTGTATATATTTGAACTGTGATTTAGTATCACATGGAGTGTTTGATTTATTGTGTCTGTTGTATATCTTTGAACTGTGATTTAGTATCACGTCGAGTGTTTAACTGATTTATTGTGTCTGTTGTATATATTTAAACTGTGATTTAGTATCACGTGGAGTGTTTAATTGATTTATTGTGTCTGTTATATATATATTTGAACTGTGATTTAGTATCACGTGGAGTGTTGAATTGATTTATTGTGTCTGTTATATATATGTTTGAACTGTGATTTAGTGTGACGTGTAGTGTTGAATTCATTTATTGTGTCTATTATATATATATATTTGAACTGTTATTTAGTATCACGTGGAGTGTTGAATTGATTTATTGTGTCTGTTATATATCTTTGAACTGTGATTTAGTATCATGTGGAGTGTTTATTTGATTTATTGTGTCTGTTGTATATCTTTGAACTGTGATTTAGTATCACATGGAGTATTTATTTGATTTATTGAGTCTGTTGTATATCTTTGAACTGTGATTTAGTATCACATGAAGTGTTTATTTGATTTATTGTGTCTGTTGTATATCTTTGAACTGTGATTTAGTATCACGTGGAGTGTTTATTTGATTTCTTGTGCCTGTTGTATATCTTTGAACTGTGATTTAGTATCATGTGGAATGTTTGATTTATTGTGTCTGTTGTATATCTTTGAACTGCGATTTAGTATCACGTGGAGTGTTTGATTTATTGTGTCGGTTATATATATATATTTGAACTGTGATTTAGTATCACATGGAGTGTTTGATTTATTGTGTCTGTTTCATATATATATATATATATATATATATATATATATATATATATATATATATATATATATATATATATATATTTGAACTGTGATTTAGTATCCCATGCAGTGTTTAATTGATTTATTGTGTCTGTTTTATATATATATATATATATATATATATATATATATATATATATATATATATTTTTTTTTTTGAACTGTGATTTAGTATCACGTGGAGTGTTTAATTGATTTATTGTGTCTGTTGTATATATTTGAACTGTGATTTAGTATCACGTGGCATGTTTGATTTATTGTGTCTGTTGTATATATTTTAACTGTGATTTAATATCATGTGGCATGTTTAATTGATTTATTGTGTCTGTTGTATATATTTGAACTGTGATTTAGTATCACGTGGCGTGTTTAATTGATTTATTGAGTCTGTTGTATATCTTTGAACTGTGATTTAGTATCATGTGGCGTGTTTGATTTATTGTGTCTGCTGTATATCTTTGAACTGTGATTTAGTATCATGTGGCATGTTTGATTTATTGAGTCTGCTGTATATCTTTGAACTGTGATTTAGTATCACGTGGAGTGTTTGATTGATTTATTGTGTCTGTTGTATATCTTTGAACTGTGATTTAGTATCACGTAGAGTGTTTAATTGATTTATTGTGTCTGTTGCATATCTTTGAACTGTGATTTAGTATCATGTGGAGTGTTTAATTGATTTATTGTGTCTGTTGTATATCTTTGAACTGTGATTTAGTATCATGTGGAGTGTTTATTTGATTTATTGTGTCTGTTGTATATCTTTGAACTGTGATTTAGTATCACATGGAGTGTTTATTTGATTTATTGAGTCTGTTGTATATCTTTGAACTGTGATTTAGTATCACGTGGAGTGTTTATTTGATTTATTGTGTCTGTTGTATATCTTTGAACTGTGATTTAGTATCACGTGGAGTGTTTATTTGATTTATTGTGCCTGTTGTATATCTTTGAACTGTGATTTAGTATCATGTAGAATGTTTGATTTATTGTGTCTGTTGTATATCTTTGAACTGCGATTTAGTATCACGTGGAGTGTTTGATTTATTGTGTCTGTTATATATATATATTTGAACTGTGATTTAGTATCACATGGAGTGTTTGATTTATTGTGTCTGTTTCATTTATATATATATATATATATATATATATATATATATATATATATATATATATATAGATTTGAACTGTGATTTAGTATCACATGGAGTGTTTAATTGATTTATTGTGTCTGTTGTATATATTTAAACTGTGATTTAGTATCATGTGGAGTGTTTGATTTATTGTGTCTGTTATATATATATATATTTGAACTGTGATTTTGTATCACGTGGAATGTTTAATTGATTTATTGTGTCTGTTGTATATATTTGAACTGTGATTTAGTATCACGTGGAGTGTTTAATTGATTTATTGTGTCTGTTGTATATATTTGAACTGTGATTTAGTATCATGTGGAGTGTTTAATTGATTTATTGTGTCTGTTGTATATATTTGAACTGTGATTTAGTATCACATGGAGTGTTTGATTTATTGTGTCTGTTGTATATCTTTGAACTGTGATTTAGTATCACGTCGAGTGTTTAACTGATTTATTGTGTCTGTTGTATATATTTAAACTGTGATTTAGTATCACGTGGAGTGTTTAATTGATTTATTGTGTCTGTTATATATATATTTGAACTGTGATTTAGTATCACGTGGAGTGTTGAATTGATTTATTGTGTCTGTTATATATATGTTTGAACTGTGATTTAGTGTGACGTGTAGTGTTGAATTCATTTATTGTGTCTATTATATATATATATTTGAACTGTTATTTAGTATCACGTGGAGTGTTGAATTGATTTATTGTGTCTGTTATATATATATATTTGAACTGCGATTTAGTATCACGTGGAGTGTTGAATTGATTTATTGTGTCTGTTATATATATGTTTGAACTGTGATTTAGTGTGACGTGTAGTGTTGAATTGATTTATTGTGTCTGTTATATATATATATTTGAACTGTTATTTAGTATCACGTGGAATGTTGAATTGATTTATTGTGTCTGTTATATATATGTTTGAACTGTGATTTAGTGTGACGTGTAGTATTGAATTTATTTATTGTGTCTGTTATATATATATATTTGAACTGTTATTTAGTATCACGTGGAGTGTTGAATTGATTTATTGTGTCTGTTATATATATATATTTGAACTGTGATTTAGTATCACGTGGAGTGTTGAATTGATTTATTGTGTCTGTTATATATATGTTTGAACTGTGATTTAGTGTGACGTGTAGTGTTGAATTGATTTATTGTGTCTGTTATATATATATATTTGAACTGTGATTTTGTATCACGTGGAGTGTTGAATTGATTTATTGTGTCTGTTATATATATTTGAACTGTGATTTAGTATCACGTGGAGTGTTGAATTGATTTATTGTGTCTGTAATATATATTTGAAATGTGATTTAGTATCACGTGGAGTGTTGAATTGATTTATTGTGTCTGTTATATATATTTGAACTGTGATTTATTATCACGTGGAGTGTTTAATTGATTTATTGTGTCTGTTGTATATATTTGAACTGTGATTTAGTATGCTGTGGTCTGATGAAGTACATTATGAGCATGAAAGCACTTACCCACTAAGGTTTTTATTTGATTTTAGCTGTGCTGTTTAGTCCTTTATTTTTGTTTAACATTCTGACCCACTGAAAGCTTACAGGTAGATCAGGGAAATGGAGTTGGGTTTATTATTTCATTTATTTTTTATTTATTTTACATTTGTTGACCAGGCTAGTCCAACTGGATACATGTCCATTTTCAGCAGAGGTCCGGGGAGATAACTTCATAATAAGTAACACCAATACAAATGCCTACTCATGTTTTTTTTTTCCAATCTAAATTTTTAAATTAATGTACCTAATTTTTTTCTATTTTTCAGGAAGAAATATGGAAATAATTGCTCGGCGTACACTATGGGATGTTGGATTGAATTACGGACATGGAACTGGACATGGAATTGGCAACTTTCTATGCATCCATGAATGTATGTTTGCATTAATAAAATGGATAATCTTTATGACTTTGTATTTATCAATACAAACTAGTAGTTATGAATAATGTAACAGATAACACGCTGATAACATCCTATGTAGATACACGTGTATCATTCTGGTAAATATAGTGAATTATATTACACTGACTGATGTAATAAGCAAGGTATTATGAACCTTAGTATCGTCTTAGCAGCTTGCATGTTTGACAGACATAAACTGATGTGCTAAAACCCAGAATAATCGCTGTGTAAACAGTCTATTTTCTAATGCCAAAGGGGTACACCAGTCAAACAAACAAAATGAACATATCTGACAGTATACTCAGAATTTACAGCAATGTCCAATAGGGAAGAAATACAGTTACACAGCTGTTAATTGTAAACCTTTCCATACACTTTTATTTGGTAGATCATTCAAACCACCTCATATTAATATCTGCATATAGTGTCAGTGTGGCTCGAGAGGTAGAATGCATACCTTTGATGTTGGAAAATTCAATGATTATGGGTTCCATTCCCATGTCTGATTATTTGATTGATTTTTTCCAATACTGTCAGAAGCCAAAGAAGTTCCAGTTGCAAAGAAAGTGAAAGAAGAGTACAGTGGCTTGGATAACTGACAGAAAAGAAGACAATAATTTGACAAAGAAGATTTGGGAGAGCCAGGAAGAAGATGAGAGGAAACAAGGACATCCAGCAAAGTGATGGATGGATTGGGTGAGAGAAAACCTGTGACATTCAGGCATGTCTATCAAAGAAGGTAGGAGAGTGGCACTGAACTCAAAAAGGCTACAACTGATGTGACAGCCCATATAGAAAATGTGAAGAAAGAGGACGATGATGTTGATAATGATAATAATGATGATGGAGAATCATTATACAACAGATGTTTATGGAGCATCATTACACAACAGATGTTTATGGAGAATCATTATACAGCAGATGTTTATGGAGAATCATTATACAACAGATGTTTATGGAGAATCATTATACAACAGATGTTTATGGAGAATCATTATACAACAGATGTTTATGGAGAATCATTACACAACAGATGTTTATGGAGAATCATTATACAACAGATGCTTTCTTAATAGCAGAATTAATGTAAGTGCCCCAATTTAAAGAAGGATATTTCTCTTTTGCAATTCTGAATCCCACAAAATGTATACACTTTTAACAAAACAGGACTCATTGGAAACATCTGCATCACATGGTTATACATTTTAACATTTGTTTTCAAATAACAATTTATCATAGCTTTCAACTGCAACATCCTATATAACCTATCTGCCTTTTTTACAAAACTCTTAACTCAGTACCATTTTCAATAAAGCATTATGGGTAATATTATAAAGTGCTTTCTCCACATTTTCTTTCCATAACAGAGCTCTAATGCCTTCCTCCTCCCCTTTTACTGTCTGGTACCAACCTAACACATTATACACTAATGCCTTGCTTAGTTGCAACTGAATATGGCACTGTATCATTAATACTAAAACTTTCTAGTTACATTTTAACAAATTTAGTCTCTAATCATATAACTTCAACCTAGCAAGCCTGCTCTCTATCAATTTTAATACTGTTAATTATTAAAAGCAGCACACTCTGAAACCCCTTTCAAAAATCATTCATTCAGAAAAGACAAAAGCACACATCCCTGTCTGACATTCGGAGACTTAAGAGTATTCAAACTGGATTTCATGTTTCTCTGGGGGTTAATCAGTTATCTGCCCCCTCTTAATGCCAGCTTCAATTCTAGCAATGAAAATTACTCTTATCCATCTCATTCTAGTCACAGATACCAAAAAGGACCTGTACAAAAAATCTTGCTGTCCTTATAGTTTTGTAAATTTATTATAACATATTCTTGCAGTCACTTTAACTTGACATCTAAATTTGTTACAAACTGTCCTGACACACCATAAATCCCCTTTATACTCCTCCCCTTATTTTTTCATATCTGCTATAGGAGACCTTGAGGGTCTGGAGTAAAGTAGTGCTGACCCCTGACCCCAAAATCAATACTTAGTGCTGTGCACGTGAGCTGAGAATAATTTCCTAGCTACTAAGGGATGAATATTGCACAGTGCATTATTATATCCAGTAATGCCTGTTGTTTGTTGTTTATGTATTATCTCCATCTGTATTTCATGAATACAAGAAGAATTATTTATTTATTGAAGATGTGGTGGATGAGTTGTTAAGGCCATGGCCTGCTAATCTATTGTGCTCTACAGGCATGGGTTCAAATCCCATTCTCACTGGTATTTTTCCCAGCCCTCCGCTGAAGATAGGCCATTGGTTAATTCGGACTTTCGTGGTTATCAAAGGGCAAATAAAATAAATATTTTCTTTCAACTTCACCTTCAACTACCTTCACCAGTCATTTCATAAAGAAAATGCACATCTCAGATCTAAGAGATCATTCTACATTCTATCTAAACAAGAAGTTATATTTTCCTTTGTGATCATAACTAACCTAATTTTAAAGTGACCTTCCCTCATAGATTCAAAATAATCTGACTCTTCAGTTTGCATCAAGAAGGTTTTATGGTCTGAAAATCCACTGCAGAATAATAGCCTTTATCCTTCAAATACCACAATGCTTGTGAAAATGAAATCAATCTTTGTTTTAATGCTTCTCTTAAAATATGTATATCTGTTTGGGCGTCTTGACACTAAATTGCATTTCCTCAGTAGGTCTTTGCATTGTCATATATCTCTTTCTTCAAGTTCTACCATTCTTTTATTCTTTTACAGGTTCATAGGTAAGTATTAGGCTAGCTGCTGTTATAGGTTCATAGGTAAGTACTAGGCTAGCTGCCTTTGTGGGCCGTTTTAAGCCTAGTCACTTTCCCTTTTGGTGCGTGAATCAACCTATCCCATTTGCTGTTATATTGGCCTTACCCATTACATGGTCAATAATTAAATATTACACCCAGTGAGAATAACTGGGATCACACCATAGCTAATTTGAGGGTATCATTGCATGGGATAAAGCATTTAGGAGCTGCATCTGTCCATTAGTAGTACATGGGACAGTCCTGGGGTAAATTTTCTGTTTCCCATCCTTAGATCCAATGGCTAGGCTAAAATGGCAGGTAAGAGCAGCTAACCTGGTACTAACCAATGAACCTATTTGATCTAGCGCTAACAGAAGGATGACAGAGTACTTCCTGTTAGAGCTAATGTAATGTGGAGAGAAAAAGGAATTGCTTCGGCACAGATTTCCAGAGATGTGGATAACTGCACATCTCTGAAGTTGATTTAAAAACCTGTGCTTAATGTATGATAATTTAGTAAAGGAACAATTTAAAAGATAAGTAACTCCCACCACTTTTAGTATATATTATAACTTCAGTGAGTCATAGGTAAGTACTTGGCTAGCTACTCTTGCAGCCATTTTAATCCTAGCCAATTGTCCCTTTTTGGCCTTGAAATAACATTGAGTTATAGATTGGCCTTACCCATTCCATGGTCGATAATTAGATATTATCCTAAAGCGAATAACTGGATCCTTTTATTTACTTATTATGCTGTGATCTTAATACACTAATTTAAAAAGTATGCATTATGTTGACTGATATTTCTTTGTTGACAACTGTGTTCAAAATGATCTGACCAAACAGGCAAGCTGCAAAACTTTCTATCTGTTAACCAGAGCAGCGTGATGAATCACACCAACCTTTTTTCAACGCAGACAAGGAGCAATAATAAGTTGTTATGCAACTTGACTTGAGTCATACAGCTGGCAAATGGAGGCCAAAGGAATCAAACTCTGGAATATACAAAAGTAATTATTAACAGCTCATAACCTTAAACCAAAAATAATTTTTACACAAAAGGTAAACATCATAAAATTTCACCTTGAGTTATTTAGAATAGGAAAATTATTGTCTCTGTATTATATGAGCTGCAGATTAATTCTTGATGATTATAACTGTATTTCATATGAAATGCTCTCTGCTACACTGGATATTACATTTTTGAACTATAACCATAATAATAGAAATTGTCGACATTTGGTGGCCTTTACCCAAGTGAATACAAATGGTTGGGATAGAATATGGAATAGTTTTCCTCTTGAAATTAAAAGTAAAAAAAGTATAAAGTTCAATTTTAATAAAGCAGTTTATTTGTGGTTCTGTTCTAATGTTTCTGATCTATGTTTATCAATTGGCAAACTCTGGGATAGCCTCCATAGGGGTACTTGACTTCTATCACTCCTCCCCTTGAAGCATGAGTTGTGTTTTCTCTGGTATCACTAAGGAAATAACAGAACTGTTATGCCCCCAAGTGCACCTGTCCACCCACACACCCCTGCCTCAGGAGAGGCAAGCGAGCTCTTCCCCCTTCATCTGCCCCTCTCCAACAGGATCCTCCAGACAGGGCCTCTAGTTATATCCCAGACCCTAGGTGATAGCCAGAACTCAGACACCAGACCCCAGGT
Source organism: Protopterus annectens (assembly GCF_019279795.1). NCBI lineage: Eukaryota > Metazoa > Chordata > Ceratodontiformes > Protopteridae > Protopterus > Protopterus annectens. The sequence continues at coordinate 72,921,568 of NC_056749.1, read as the reverse complement.
GACAGCCAAAACTTGAACCCCAGACCCTAGATGACAGCCAGAACATAGACCCTAGATGGCAGCCAGAACTTGGACCCCTGACCCTAGGTGATGGCCAGAACTCAGAGCATTGAATACAGATTCTGTTAACCCACAATGCTCTTATTGTTACTTCTTTACCATTGACTTGACTTTGCCAGAGTGATAGAATCTAGAATACTATTAGCATGGTTCAATGACAATCATCAAAAACTGTTCCATCAAATGGTGTATCAGTTCAAAAAATGCAAGTGATACAGTTTTTGAAAACAGATTTTTTTTTTTGTGAGAAGAAGCCCATATAACTTTGTGCAGGAGGCTTTGACTCTTGCACCTCATACTTAATATAATAAACTACAAAGTAACCAGATTTCAGGGATATGGTAACTCCTAACCACAGCAGCCTTGTCTGATGAATGCACATTTTAGTTAAGTACTACTTATCGATCACCTGACCTTCTCACTGCTATCAGGATACCATGAGAGCCACTGTTGCCAAAGCATCTAAAGGTAATACACAGAAAGACAAACAATGCAACACCTAGCTGGAGAAAGACAAAGCCGCAGAACTGAAGCTGTATGAAATGCACCTACAAACTGCAAAATCCACACTGAGCTGGTATTTTTCATAACGATAGGAATATGCTACCACAAGCATGTGCATCCGTATAGCCAATGAATGGCAATTTCAGAAGGTTTCGCAATAAATTCTAATGTATATGATGTTAATTCAATGCAGTTGTCACAACTACCTAATAGACATGAGTTTGATTCCCATAATTTCTGCCTACAATCTCTGACTCCCAGGATACTGCAGAACTTCCACAGTCCTTTAGCAGACCCTTCTATCCACCACACCTTGTGTAGAATCAAAGAATAGAAATATAATGCCTACATTCTTTCTTAAACACAGAAAAGTGCCAGTTGCAGGCAGATATGTCTTCAGAATTTGTTCCCATATCTGTATTACCCTTTTCTAGTCATATTTTGAATGCATGAAGTTGGAATATATCATATCTTGTAACTCAAGATGTATCTTTATATTTGATCCTTTGATACTTGTAACCTGATTGGTTAATCCCTAATCTAATTACTATTACTAAATATATAATTAATATTAATTATTACTTCTTCACCCCTTAATGCCTGTATTTTACCATCAAGCCATGAACTGCACGTAAAACACTTTAATAGGATACCCCATTCTAGCCTCCTGTAATATAGGGTACGTGGGACACAAAATGCATCACTGCTAAATATAGTTAGCTATGGCACAGAGGTCTTAGTTGTGGATGTCATCTAGGGTCTGGGGTCTGAGTTCTGGCTGTCACCTAGGATCTAGAGTCTGAGTTCTGGCTGTCACCTAGGGTCTAGGGTCTGAGTTTTGGCTGACACCTAGGTTCTGGGGTATAACTGGAAGCTCTGTCACTGGAGGATCCTGTTGAGGAGGGGTGGATAAAGGTGTAGGGCTCACTTTCCTCTCCAGAGGCAGGGGTATATGGATGGAGAGGTGCACTTGGGGACACAACAGTGCTGTTATTTCCTCAGTGGAGATCAGAGAAAACACAAGCCATGCTTCATGGGGAGGAGTGAGATGTTTGACAAGGAATGCCCATGGCGGAAGTGAATGGATGTCCTTCACTTTAACTATTTGTGCATGGTCGCACTGGTGCTTTGCTAAGTATGTGCAGGGAATAGGACAGCAAAAAATAAATAAATAAAAGTTGGATACTTCCTGACAACTGTGTAAATGATGACCTCTTTGCCCTGCTAATGGGAAACAAACAGGCCAACTGACTATGAGGAGATCTGACAGTGAGCTGAGACAAGGACAGAGACAAAACCTTTGTACCCCACTATCCCTCTAACTTCCATCCCCATTTCTTTCCCTTGCAATCCCCTGACAGTACTGCCTAATATTCACTATACTTTGCCTTTACTATGCTGTCTTTTATTACTATTATTTTATTACTTATTTTATTTTATTACTATTACTTCTCCTATACCAAGACTGATATCAGATCTCTTACTGACAGCTTTTGTAGTGGGATGTGAATCTGGTAAACTAGTCTCAGTACAATCTTTCCCTATTAATATGACTGTCAGTGTTAAAAATAACTATACTATTGTATGTTGGTACATCTGTTTATAATGCCTTTGTTAGCTTGGAAATTTTTCCCCTGCGACTCCAGTGAAAAGGGCCATCCACCCAACAAGACTATCCCAGTTATCAAATGCAAATAAATAGATAAATACAATTATTAAGTCTGACATAATACAGTAAACAGCTAAATAATATGGTATGAAAGTTGAATTTTTGGTTTATTTCTAACTTTTACTTTTCATTTTAGGGCCAGTTGGATTTCAGAGTAACAACATAAACATGCAGAAAGGAATGTTCACCTCCATAGGTAAGGGCATCTGAAAATGAGATAAGCCATCCCGGTAATGCATGGAAATGCATTTGGTTATGAAGATAATTATGAATAGGTTAACTGTACCTAAAAATAATCATAATAATACTGTTCTTTAAAAATGATGATGCATGTAGCCTGATGACAGAAATTATAGAGTTCTACTTTATTATGAAATATTTATGTTTTGTTTTGTGATGATAATAAGCAGTGCATATTTCACTACAAAAAATGATGTATGATGCAAACATTTGACAGGTTTGTGGGTGGTAAAGAGGTAAAGACTTTTTAAAGCAATGGTTACGAAGCATTAAAATGCCAAACATGCGAAAACAATAGCAATCAAGTTCATGAATTGTCAGGAAAAAAATAAGATAAAATCTGATATTATTTATTTGTTTATTTATTTGTATTTGTTTTCTGAGTTAGAGCACTGATCTCCATGGGCCTTTTTCAGACTCAGCCCAGGAGCAGTGTCTGGCTAAGTGACTTGCTCAGAGTCATACAGTTAGGTAAAGGAGGCTGTGGAAATCAAACCTTGTACCACTGGCCACAAGTGCTAACAAGACCACAAGCCAGCGCTACGGTGTAGAAAGATGGAGCCAAACAGATAATGTGTCAGCTGGCCCAGGTTCATGTAGCAGCTCAGGCACTGAAACAGCAAGTCATAGAGGGACAGGCATGAGCAATTGATCTATGCTGAGCCAACCCATGGGAAAGGAGTTGGTATTATCTCAGTGTTAGAGTATCATCTATTGGCAAGCCTGGAGCTGCATTCTTGCAACAGATAGCAGGACTTTGGAATGAAAACCCAGCAACACATTAGTAATGCACAGCTCATGTGCAAGAAGCACACGTGTACACTGGGAGCCCTGTGATAGGCATTGCAATATACTTGGCAGTTAACAGATAAGGGAGAGAAAAAACGAACAATGAGTGACATTTGAATCAGCATTGAATGACAGCTTACCTGTACCAGACTCTCACTTCCACACTGCTTAGACAGACAAATTACTACATGTTAGGGTGTTCCAACTCAAAATAAGACCCTTTTCCCCATCTAGAGATGTGGGATGCTATAATAAGAACAGGATCACTACACTGTCATGCCAAACTGCTGAGCTGAGAAAGGCCAAAAATAATACTTAAAAAATGAGAGCAGGAATGTGAGAGAAGACAAAATCGTACTAATCTGTCCCATGACACAATGGCACGAAGCCATGGCTTTAACCCAAATGATCTGTATTCAACTAGCAATGTGGGTGCTGGAGAGGAAAGGTTAGGAAAATGGAAGTACTTGGCCAATACTCACACATTCTCCAGGGTGGGGAGAGATAACTCTGACTCTCTGCTTGGGTGACACCAAGATGGAGTACTGGGTACTGGCAAGGCAATAGTTTTGCCTGGGAAGCCATATGTGGTGATGCTTATCCTTTCAAAAGACCTTCATCAAAAACGGATTCCTAGAGAGAGGTGGTTTAGGGTTAGAGCTCCAGGGGTTAGGACAGTCTGTCTGATCAAGTGACTAACCCACTTCCTACCCCCCACCATTTCTTATCTGTCTTAATAGGTGATGGGCCAGAGAGCTGAAGACTAGGAATTGAAATATCCAATGGGCTGTTGGTCAGGGCAAAATTGGGCACAACACCTGTTCTGAACAGGGACACCTGTGAGGTCACATGACAGGGAACAGATTGGTCATGTGGTGTCACCATCTATGGTGGCTCTGTATATTTCAGGTTATGTGAGGGTTGGTGAGCTACTCCCAGTCTCTCAGTAAGGTGAGTGAATGTGCCAATCAGGTGTAGGTAATAGAGCAACTGTGTCAGATCAAGTAGTTTTTTTTTTTTTTTTGGAGGACATAAGCCAGAACAAAATGGCATAAAATTTGCATCAACAATACCATCTTAATGCTTAAGGTCTTAGTTCATAGACACAAGGTGCAGGGCTTGATTCCGACCTTGGGTTATTGGCTAGGTTTCAAATGGTCCTTTGGGTCATTTAGCCTAGTATTCACCTATAAACCTATAATCATTGTGGGTAAATGAGCTGCAAGAAGATTATCAGTAAGGAATGGAGGTCAGGGTAGTAAGGGACAGTGGAAATCATTAAGGAAGATGTAATTATGCTACTTACAGAATCAAGGAGGAATAAGACACTGGGATTGGATGATATCCAAGTGAAAGTGCAGGACAACCTGCCAAGGGGAATGACAAGACACAAAGACTGTTCAATCATTCATCCCAGGTACTGAATGATCTAGCATGGGGGTAGGTAGGTAGGTAGGTCTCCTACCCTCAATACAGAATTAGGCAGTTTTAATGAAATATGTAAATATATATTTTTCTTTTTTCTTCTCTGTTTTGTTCATCTGCAAACAGTGGTGTTATTGTTATGAGTAGATAAACATGTGACATTTTTCTTTCTGAATATCAAAGAACGTGAAATGTCTTTTAAAGTGTTTTGGATTTCCAGACTTGCTGTCTCCTCCTGTTAATGTAGCAAACAAAGATAAAAGACTGGGATCTGTTTTTATTATGAGATTTAATTGCTGTGATGTAATTGCAATAATAGCTGACAAACGAAATGGCTTGTATATCATTAAGGCACCAGGAAAGTTTCAAAGGAAAGGAATAGAATTGGATATGTATTGGCAAGTCTGTTATGGCTATGAAAACTAAAAAGTGGTTTTACAACTTTCTATTTTTCTGTTGCCATGAGATGAGCACTGCAGACTGGAGGAACAATATTGCATATAAATCTGTTTACCATGCTATAAAAGAGAAGATGCTAGGTGATGTTAATTTTTTGTTTGTGGTAGAACTATTTGTCAGTACTAATAATAATTTCTAATTGTTAGGGCTTATATTAGTGTAGTAAATTCTAGCCAGGGAACTTTGTAGTCTGTGAAATAGCTTTCTCTGTATGTTGCCTGTCAATCTTTATTGTCTTTGATTTTTGTGTGTGCGCTAAATTACGCATCATTTTTTAATCTATATTTGCAATGCTTTTGTTATTACGTAATAAAGTTAATGTATTAGCTTTTAAGCTCTTGCAGCTGGCATTTGTTTTTTATAAAGATATTTATGCAGAAGAGGGAGTAATCAGTATTCATATTCTTGTTAACAACGTGTATGGCATAGATCTCCCATTAGACTGTTTGTCTGACTACCAGAAAGAGAAATATTAATTGATGTATTTCATATTTGGCTGGATTTAAGTGCAGCATGAAACTGAAAGCCTCTGGCTTGTGCAGGTTGAAGGCTGCCTGCTCCATGTTCTGCAGGTATGACTCCTACAGCAGACAGAGGAGAAATCTGGGTCTCTTTATGACTCCTACAGCAGGTAGTGGAAAAATCCAGATCTCTTTTAGACACCAGCTTAGGGCATAGCCCTGTGCTTTTATGGATTGCATTGCCATAAGATCTAGGTTTTGAATGATATATAGACGCATGAAGCTGATAATAGAGTGTGAACCACTCCCACTAAAGTGTAACATATCTGTGTCTTACATTCTGTGTGGGCATACACTAGGCACAGAAAAGCATAAGAATGCATAGACAAAATACTCACACACGTATTGCACACTTTACTAAGGCTTGCACAGTGCTTCTGCATGAAGAGAGCACAACTCGTCCACAACAGCCTGAGGGCTGCTATACCAATGGTAGTATTTACTCATGTGCTTTCATGTGATTCAAAGAGCAAAACGCAACTATATTTCATTTGCATAAGAACTTTATAAATCTGACTGAACTTTCATCACTCATATATTCTAACATTTTAATTGTGGTTGGGCTCTGTATTTACATGAAAGTTGAAGGAAAGAGGGAATTAACTGAAGAGATTTAAAAATGCACAGATACCATAACATTGCTAACAAAGGCTGTTAGCAGTAGATTTCAGGGTGACATCTTCAGGATTATACGCTTTCTGGCAAGGAAGGAAATATTGCAATAGTTACATACTTCTACCTGCAAATATTTGGGAATTGAAAGATACCATGATCAATACCTACATATTTGGGAATTGTAAGATACCATGAACAGTTTCCACATATTTGGGAATTGTAAGGTACCAGGATCAGTGTCTACATATTTGGGAATTGAAAGGTACCATGATCAGTGTCTACATGTTTGGAAATTGTAAGGTACCATGATTAATGTCTACATATTTGGGAATTGTAAGGTACCATGATCAATGTCTACATATTTGGGAATTGTAAGATATCACGATCAGTTTCCACATATTTGGGAATTGTAAGATATTATGATCAATGTCTACATATTTGGGAATTGTAAGTTACCATGATCAATGTCTACATATTTGGGAATTGTAAGGTACCATGATCAATGTCTGCATATTTGGGAATTGTAAGGTACCATGATCAATGTCTACATATTCGGGAATTGTAAGGTACCATGATCAGTGTCTACATATTTGGGAATTGTAAGGTACCATGATCAGTGTTTACATGTTTGGGAATTGTAAGATACCATGATCAATGACTATGTATTTGGGAATTGTAATGTACCATGATCAGTGTGTACATATTTGGGAATTTCTTTTCCAAGTTATGACTGCAATCCCTCAAGGGCCTACATTTCTCTGTCTATAATGTCTAATGTTTCACTGTACTTCTGCTACTTTTTAATTAATGAATGAAATGCAAGGCACAAAAGTTATGGAGGGTAAATAGATTAGGAAGGTGTAAGTCTTTGCAAACATATTTCCAGGTTAAAAAATGTTGCAGCAGCAGTCAGCAAGACACAGGAGAGACAACTTCAGTTGTGAAGAGAATCACAACTATATGAGTGTACTGGTTATGTATGGAAAACAACTTTTTGGAAAAGCGGGGGGGCATGATAGAAAGAGCTAAATCATGGATTTGAGATCTACCTGACATAAATAATGTGTGGATAAGGAGCCACACCTTGGCACATTGTAGGAAAAGACCCAATGAAATGGTGGGATGGGCAAGGACAAAGCCTAGACAGAATGCAATTGTTCTTAGTAGTATTGTTGGCGGCCTTTCCACAGTCCAACCTGTAACACCATATCTCTGTAAAGGGCAGTGTCTTTGATGAAAGAGAGGATGCTGCAAGAATCATCCAAGGTGTTGTTGACACCAGTGCTTTCAAACACGTAGAAGTGTTACACTGACCATCTCAAAGCCTTGTCCTTCATCATGGTATCATGCAGACTACTGAGGGACAATCTCTGCCTTGCTTGCAGGGCCTCTATTGACTCATCAGTTTAGATCTACTGCACATCTACTAATCCAATAGTTGCAGAAATACCCACTCAAGAGATCTGAATCTCTTCTGCAACTTAAATTGAACATGCTAGAAAAATAGATATTGTCTTTCTCTTCATGCAAAGTATATCTTTCGCTCTTTTCAAGCATAATTTGAATGAATGGATGGGAGACTGCAAGTTCATCCCTGGATTAGTACCACTGTCCCTTAAAAATAGATGTAACATGTAAATGTCTGCCCAGCACTGGTTATTCCTACTTAAAATACAAAGAGCTCCGGGTTAATTGTACTTATAATACTAGAGTTAATAAACCTCTTTGAAATGCATGGCTAGGCTTGTGAATCTCCTCAAGAATCGATAGCCTAGTAAGTACCTATGCACCTCTGGGCCTATTCCATGGAAAGCCTTCATACTGTGTAACATATTTGTATGTCTCACTAATGAACATGTTAACTAGAAGATGGCAGAGAAGTGATCCTTTTGACTCTCCTACTTATATTGGTTTTAGAGAAGAATATGTGTTCCGCCATCTAACTACTTGTAACCTATCCTGGAAAGAGCTACTTAGGCACTGTGAAGTATTTTGGTTAATGTCTAGAGTAATTAACTTCTTCAGGAGTAGATAATTCAACTCAGTGTCAAAAGCTTTCGATACTGTAGGTATACAGTATAAATACTAGTATACTAGTATAAATTGTATATTCTCTTACTTATGATGAAAGAATGGGTTTTACAGTTTGTTTTGTATATTTATATTTATTTCTTCTTTACTATCAGACTGTGATTGTTAATTGTGGTTTCATAAAAAGAAACCAAATAAACTGAAGATGAAGCAGATGATGATACATGTCCTTTGCATCTGTCCACCCATTATTACCTCACATTATCTTTTTTAACCCTTGTTTCTTAAAATGCTACAAAAGGAATGTCTGCAACTTAATTTCTAATTACTTGACTTCTGTTACAGTAGTACCTGGTGCATATATTTTTTAACAAAGAAATTCCTCTAGCTTCACAAAATTCATATTACCAAGAAATTTCTGTTTAATAAACCAAGCTTAGAATTCTACCCTTATATAGTTAAACACTGAGCGTACTGTAGTATTAAGTAACCAATGCTATCCCCCGGGACCCTTATATAGTTAAACACTGAGCATACTGTAGTATTAAGTTACCAGTGCTACCTCCTTGGGACCCTTATATAGTTAAATGCTGAGCGTATTGTAATATTAAGTTACCAGTACTACCTCCTGGGACCCTTATATAATTAAATGCTGAGGGTATTGTTGTATTAAGTTACCAGTACTGCCGTCTGGGACCCTTATGTAATTAAACACTGAGCGTATTGTAGTATTAAGTTACCAGTACTACCCCTGGGACCCTTACATAGGTAAACGCTGAGCATATTGTAGCATTAAGTTACCAATGCTACCTCCTGGAATGCAATATTCTAAGCCTTAGATCTAAGTTGTCAGAGAAGTGGCTACCTCTCTGGAATATCATCTTCCCAAAGCTACTTAGAGCTGTCACCATACAAACCAGTCCAGGTGTCCATCCTGCCTGACTCCAGTCTAACAGATCATCCCTTACAGAACACGTTTACAGACTGCACACATCATCATTGAGAACATATGTAGCAAAATTTAATTGATCCACAGATATAGCTTTAATTGCATCACTATATCTGAATGTTAGTTTAAGGATGATAGTCAACTGCCCTTCTATTATCTAAGTAATTTAAACCATTTTCATAAATTAAGTTATTGCCTAACCCTGTACTCATGGGGTTTGGTCCTCTTTCCTCATTAAACATGGTCTGCTTGTAGCCTTGTACAAAGTGCTTTTCTTGTTCTGTTCTTTGGATACTCTAAGCCTGTCCACTTTTCAATGCATCAGTTGTCCTTCATATAATGTTACATTTATAACCAAAGACATATAAATACAGCTTTATATGGCTCAATGATATCAAATTGCACACAAGATTTCCACTTTTAGCTTAAATCCACGCTTGATGCATTTCAGCTGAAAGAAATGTTTGCTGATTTTACAAGACATAGAACATATTTAGTAAGTAGTGTCCTCACTGACTTAATGTCTTTCTTTTTGCTTCAGGAGCTCAGCCTGTAATGAAGTGCTTTGCACAGTGTAAACGGAGCAGGTTATGCGTTCATGTTCCACAGAGCTTGTATGCTTTGCCAGAGGTTTGTTGGTTATGGGAATAATTCTTGGTTGGCAGTTAGTGCAGAGGACTAAAGCTCTGACATGTTAATGAGCCACTTCCTGTACCCAGAGTACAGGGTTTGAATCTTTCCATCTTCATTTACATTCTGACGTTGAACAATTCACTTTACCAGGCAGTGCTTTGGGACAATTGGGAATTTGGTCTTGGCTCATTAACTGTCTCCGTTACAGCATGCCTAGTAACTGCCTATGAACCTATGTTTACCAGGGCTCTACATAGAAATCTAAAGGCATCACATTGGGTAATTTCTCGAGGGCTCCTTGCCTTACCCTGCTTCTACGTCCACTAAGCACCTGTGATGTTTTAGGCAGTGATCACACCTGGTTCTTTGCAGATAAGGGGTTATTTTATTTACAGAACATAAAACTGGCTTCACTTTCAGCTGGTAAAATTAACAATATGGAACATAGCACATGGTAACAGAAAATCACATGATCATTATTTTGTCTTGTTCATGACCATAGCTCAGTATATGGGCTTTGTACTACCTTTACAGCTGACAGTCTCTTGCAAAGGCAATTTCTTTAAACAAGCCTGAAAAGATAAAAGTCTTCATAAATAACAGTCTGTTCTCTGACTATAAACCCACAAGCACATGTTCAGGGAAACCGTTACCACTTCAACAGAAGTTTTAAAGTATTTCATTGCCTTCAGTATAAGAACGCAGTCTATTACCAGACTCCCTCCAGTATATTACTAGTAACCTCCAGGTTCTCTGCTACCCGAGCTATTACTGACAAATACAGATCCATCTTATGACACCCACCTCAGAGCTGTTTCTTCATCATGAGCAGATCCACAACCAGCTGGTCCAGACTTTTCTGGTCTTCTCAATGATTTCTACCATCTTGAATATGCCTTCTGCTTAAACAAGAGCAGGTTACGACTACTTCTGTCACCTGGAAACCTAGGAGTGAGAGTTTAAAGAGCTCCTCCCCATTACTCCACTATGTTTGCACTCAAGCACTAGTCTTCGTAATGCTGTTAAATCAACAAGTTCTCCCTATTTTCCCCAAACTACAGCCATTCTGCTAAACTCCCTGCTTTTTATTGGCTTGCCTTACCTGTGGGCAACTACTGGTGGCACCAGCATATTATATTACCAACCTTAAACCTCCTCCGGTTTTTAAAACAGGTAGACTTATGATAAGCTTGTACAGCCAACTGAACTTCAGGATGTTGCCCAACAGATAGTGTGTTAGATTTTTTTTGCTATTTTTTTACTAATATTTTAGTATTAGTTTGTCTGTGGTAATTATGAGTGAAATTGGAATGTGTTTGGTCACAACTTTTTAAAACATAGGTTAGTACTTTTCTGCTTGTTGCTCATTTGCTTTTTATACTGTTTGTTCTTTCTGGCTCTGATTTTGGTGCTTTTAAATGAAAAGTCATTCGGGCTTTAAAAAGTGTGAACAACATGGTCACAAACTTTCTTGAATTGCCATGTGCACTGTGTGGAATGCTTGGTAGTGTAGCATTTATCTTTGGATTGTAAACTCTATCTGTCTTTTGATAAAATATTGTTAAGGATTGCTATAACAAGATAGTGTTAAAATATCTTCTGCCTAGCAAATTGGAACATAGGCTGGAGGCTTCCGGATCTGAGTTCCAGAGACGTAAAGACAGGGAAAAGTAGGGAAATCTGTTATGATTGTTTTGAAACCCCCCCCCCCCTCACAGAGTCCTGAAAGAAGGAAATTAGTCTTGTTTAAAAATCTGTGCTGATCAACTGGCTCTTGTTTTTACTAAGATGTTTAATAAATCATTAGAGCTGTGTGAAGTTCCCTTATGTTTTAAACAAACTACAGTCATTCCAGTCCCTAACCAATTCAGTATAACATGACTGAATGACTGCAGGCCTGTTGCTTGGACATTAGTGGTCATTAAGACTTTTGAGAGGCTGGTGTTAGCTCGCCTGAAGGATGTTACAGCTCCCTTGTTGGACCCCCTTCACTTTACTAATATGGGTCTATACTATATCTTGCAACATCTTGACAACCCAGGGACATATGCAAGGATTCTGTTTGTGGACTTCAGCTCTGCATTTAATACAATAATTCCAGAACTTCTTCACTTGAACTCTCCCAACTTTCCGTTCCTGCCTCCACCTGTCATTGGATCACCAATTTTCTGACCAGTAGGAAACAGCAGGTGAAACTGGGGAAATTTACATCTAGCTATTGCACAATAAGTACAGGTGCCCCCCAGGGATGTGTGCCTCCGCACTGCTATTTTCCCTCTACACTAATGACTGCATCTCTAAGGACCTCTCTGTCAGTTATTAAATACACAGATGATACAACCATTATTGGGCTCATCAGGAATGGAGATGAGTCTGCATACAGATGGGTGGTTGAGTAGCTGGCCCTTTGGTAAAGGCAGAATAATCTGGATCTGAACACTCTTAAAACTGTGGAGAGGACAGTGGACTTTAGGAGTGGTACTGCAATATTATCCCCCCCTTTATATTTAATACTGCTGTGTCACTTATGGAATCGTTCAAGTTTTTGTGATCTATAATTTCCCCAGGACATGAAATGCAAGACCAATGTAGGGTCCATCATAAAAAAGGCACAACAGCGAATGTACTTTTTGCGACAGCTGAGGAAGTTCAAACTCTAAGAGGAGCTGTTGATTCAGTTCTATACAGCAGTCATTGAATTTGTTCTCAGTTCATCCATAACAGTGTGGTTTGGGTCTGTGTCTAAACATGACAAAAATAGGTTACGTTGAATAGTCAGGTCTGCTGAAAATATCATTGGTGCCAGTTTGCCCTCCTTGCAGGACCTGTACTATTCCAGAGTCATAAAATGGGCAGGAAAAATCATCACCAACCCTTGTCATTCAAGCCACCATCTTTTTGAACTACTACCATTGGCCAGGCATTATAGATTAATACGCACCAAAACAAGCAGATATAAGAACAGTTTTTCCCATAGGCCATCAGGTTCATAAACGATTAACTCAGCTTATTAGGATGGGTATTCTTTTCCCCAAGCCTCCGCGGGTCCTGGAATATTGTTTACTTATTGTTAACACATGTTTCTTTCAGGGTTTATTTCAGTATATATTGCACTGAGTTGCACTTTGCACTTTGTACTTATACATATATGTATATGCACATTTTTTGTCTTGTTTATAATAGTTGTATGTATGTCATTTATATAATTCATACTTGGAGAGTCATCAAAATCGGAGTCAAATTCCTTGTATGTGCACATACTTGGTAATAAATGTGATTCTGATTATAATCAGGTTCCAGTGGACTGACTGAGGAAATGGTGCTGATGTTTGATGAGCCCCAACAGAAATAGCCCCATCAGGAATGTGTCTCCTTTTTATAAGAGGCTGAATTATGTAAGCTGATCTCTTCCAGACTTTGCTTTTCTGAGTCTCTCATGTCCATTATGGCTATTTATTCTCACAACTGTAAGATAATGCTGGCCATCCTTTGAGATCAGACGCTATGATGTTCTCATCCTTGTCAATTCCAGCATTGCAGAGAGACTTCTACGCTTATCCTATTTCAGGTCACCTACCTTCTCTTCAGCCCCCCCTATTGGCATCACTAGTGTTAAGGCCAATTGACCTCTGACAGGGTTCACATTTAGTTCCAACCAAATCCTTAGTGCAGATGGTTATGTTTCTTATCCAGTATTGCACAGAAGTAGTGCATTATGTCTGAAATAATTTCACAGAACACATATTTTAACTTGTACAGAAGTAATGTCTGAAACTATTCTATGTGAAGAAATCCATCCTGAATCTTCGGCCTAAATAATATTCCTAAAATGGCAGCTGCTTGCCTCAGTTAAACCATCACACATGAAGTGCTTCAGCATTGACTGCAGATATAGTAATATAGTATCGACTTTCTGCAGATATAGTAATATAGTATCGACTTTCTGCAGATATAGTAATATAGTATCGACTTTCTGCAGATATAGTAATATAGTATCGACTTTCTGCAGATATAGTAATATAGTATCGACTTTCATTTATAGCTGTTAGTGCCGCAATACCAGCCTCTAATCAACTGACAAGCATACCCCTTAACACCTTATTCCCAGCGAACCTCCCCCTTAAAACCTTATGTGCAATACCAGCCTCTAATCAACTGACAAGCATACCCCTTAACACCTTATTCCCAGCGAACCTCCCCCTTAAAACCTTATGTGCAATACCAGCCTCTAATCAACTGACAAGCATACCCCTTAACACCTTATTCCCAGCGAACCTCCCCCTTAAAACCTTATGTGCAATACCAGCCTCTAATCAACTGACAAGCATACCCCTTAACACCTTATTCCCAGCGAACCTCCCCCTTAAAACTTTATGTGCAATACCAGCCTCTAATCAACTGACAAGCATACCCCTTAACACCTTATTCCCAGCGAACCTCCCCCTTAAAACCTTATGTGCAATACCAGCCTCTAATCAACTGACAAGCATACCCCTTAACACCTTATTCCCACCGAACCTCCCCCTTAAAACCTTATGTGCAATACCAGCCTCTAATCAACTGAGAAGCATACCCCTTAACACCTTATTCCCAGCGAACCTCCCCCTTAAAACCTTATGTGCAATACCAGCCTCTAATCAACTGACAAGCATACCCCTTAACACCTTATTCCCAGCGAACCTCCCCCTTAAAACCTTATGTGCAATACCAGCCTCTAATCAACTGACAAGCATACCCCTTAACACCTTATTCCCAGCGAACCTCCCCCTTAAAACCTTATGTGCAATACCAGCCTCTAATCAACTGACAAGCATACCCTTAACACCTTATTCCCAGCGAACCTCCCCCTTAAAACCTTATGTGCAATACCAGCCTCTAATCAACTGACAATCATACCCCTTAACACCTTATTCCCAGCGAACCTCCCCCTTAAAACCTTATGTGCAATACCAGCCTCTAATCAACTGACAAGCATACCCCTTAACACCTTATTCCCAGCGAACCTCCCCCTTAAAATCTTATGTGCAATACCAGCCTCTAATCAACTGACAAGCATACCCCTTAACACCTTATTCCCAGCGAACCTCCCCCTTAAACCCTTATGTGCAATACCAGCCTCTAATCAACTGACAAGCATACCCCTTAACACCTTATTCCCAGCGAACCTCCCCTTAAAACCTTATGTGCAATACCAGCCTCTAATCAACTGACAAGCATACCCCTTAACACCTTATTCCCAGCAAACCTCCCCCTTAAAACCTTATGTGCAATACCAGCCTCTAATCAACTGACAAGCATACCCCTTAACACCTTATTCCCAGCGAACCTCCCCCTTAAAACCTTATGTGCAATACCAGCCTCTAATCAACTGACAAGCATACCCTTAACACCTTATTCCCAGCGAACCTCCCCCTTAAAACCTTATGTGCAATACCAGCCTCTAATCAACTGACAAGCATACCCCTTAACACCTTATTCCCAGTGAACCTCCCCCTTAAAACCTTTTGTGCAATACCAGCCTCTAATCAACTGACAAGCATACCCCTTAACACCTTATTCCCAGCGAACCTCCCCCTTAAAACCTTATGTGCAATAGCAGCACATAATCAACTGACAAGCATACCCATTAACACCTTATTCCCAGCGAACCTCCCCCTTAAAACCTTATGTGCAATACCAGCCTCTAATCAACTGACAAGCATACCCCTTAACACCTTATTCCCAGCGAACCTTCCCCTTAAAACCTTATGTGCAATACCAGCCTCTAATCAACTGACAAGCATACCCCTTAACACCTTATTCCCAGCGAACCTCCCCCTAAAACCTTATGTGCAATACCAGCCTCTAATCAACTGACAAGCATACTCCTTAACACCTTATTCCCAGCGAACCTCCCCCTTAAAACCTTATGTGCAATACCAGCCTCTAATCAACTGACAAGCATACCCCTTAACACCTTATTCCCAGCGAACCTCCCCCTTAAAAGCTTATGTGCAATACCAGCCTCTAATCAACTGACAATCATACCCCTTAACACCTTATTCCCAGTGAACCTCCCCCTTAAAACCTTATGTGCAATACCAGCCTCTAATCAACTGACAAGCATACCCCTTAACACCTTATTCCCAGCGAACCTCCCCCTTAAAACCTTATGTGCAATACCAGCCTATAATCAACTGACAAGCATACCCCTTAACACCTTATTCCCAGCGAACCTCCCCCTTAAAAGCTTATGTGCAATACCAGCCTCTAATCAACTGACAATCATACCCCTTAACACCTTATTCCCAGCGAACCTCCCCCTTAAAACCTTATGTGCAATACCAGCCTCTAATCAACTGACAAGCATACCCCTTAACACCTTATTCCCAGCGAACCTCCCCCTTAAAACCTTATGTGTAATACCAGCCTCTAATCAACTGACAATCATACCCCTTAACACCTTATTCCCAGCGAACCTCCCCCTTAAAACCTTATGTGCAATACCAGCCTCTAATCAACTGACAAGCATACCCCTTAACACCTTATTCCCAGCGAACCTCCCCCTTAAAACCTTATGTGCAATACCAGCCTCTAATCAACTGACAAGCATACCCCTTAACACCTTATTCCCAGCGAACCTCCCCGTAAAACCTTATGTGCAATACCAGCCTCTAATCAACTGACAAGCATACCCCTTAACATCTTATTCCCAGCGAACCTCCCCCTAAAACCTTATGTGCAATACCAGCCTCTAATCAACTGACAAGCATACCCCTTAACACCTTATTCCCAGCGAACCTCCCCCTTAAAACCTTATGTGCAATACCAGCCTCTAATCAACTGACAAGCATACCCCTTAACACCTTATTCCCAGCAAACCTCCCCCTTAAAACCTTATGTGCAATACCAGCCTCTAATCAACTGACAAGCATACCCCTTAACACCTTATTCCCAGCGAACCTCCCCCTTAAAACCTTATGTGCAATACCAGCCTCTAATCAACTGACAAGCATACCCCTTAACACCTTATTCCCAGCGAACCTCCCCCTTAAAACCTTATGTGCAATACCAGCCTCTAATCAACTGACAATCATACCCCTTAACACCTTATTCCCAGCGAACCTCCCCCTTAAAACCTTATGTGCAATACCAGCCTCTAATCAACTGACAAGCATACCCCTTAACACCTTATTCCCAGTGAACCTCCCCCTTAAAACCTTATGTGCAATACCAGCCTCTAATCAACTGACAATCATACCCCTTAACACCTTATTCCCAGCAAACCTCCCCCTTAAAACCTTATGTGCAATACCAGCCTCTAATCAACTGACAAGCATACCCCTTAACACCTTATTCCCAGCGAACCTCCCCCTTAAAATCTTATGTGCAATACTAGCCTCTAATCAACTGACAAGCATACCCCTTAACACCTTATTCCCAGCGAACCTCCCCCTTAAAACCTTATGTGCAATACCAGCCTCTAATCAACTGACAAGCATACCCTTAACACCTTATTCCCAGCGAACCTCCCCCTTAAAACCTTATGTGCAATACCAGCCTCTAATCAACTGACAAGCATACCCCTTAACACCTTATTCCCAGCGAACCTCCCCCTTAAAACCTTATGTGCAATACCAGCCTCTAATCAACTGACAATCATACCCCTTAACACCTTATTCCCAGCGAACCTCCCCCTTAAAACCTTATGTGCAATACCAGCCTCTAATCAACTGACAAGCATACCCCTTAACACCTTATTCCCAGCGAACCTCCCCCTTAAAACCTTATGTGCAATACCAGCCTCTAATCAACTGACAATCATACCCCTTAACACCTTATTCCCAGCGAACCTCCCCCTTAAAACCTTATGTGCAGTACCAGCCTCTAATCAACTGACAAGCATACCCCTTAACACCTTATTCCCAGCGAACCTCCCCCTAAAACCTTATGTGCAATACCAGCCTCTAATCACCTGACAAGCATACCCCTTAACACCTTATTCCCAGCGAACCTCCCCCTTAAAACCTTATGTGCAATACCAGCCTCTAATCAACTGACAAGCATACCCCTTAACACCTTATTCCCAGCGAACCTCCCCCTTAAAACCTTATGTGCAATACCAGCCTCTAATCAACTGAGAAGCATAACCCTTAATACCTTATGCCCAGCAAACCTCCCCCTTAATACTTCATGTGCAATACCAGCCTCTAATCAACTGACAATCATACTCTTTAATAACACCTTATGCCCAGCGAACCTCCCCCTTAATATCTTATGTGCAATACCAGCTTCTAATCAACAGACAATCATACCCCTTAACACCTTATGCCCAGCAAACCTCCCCCTTAAAACCTTATGTGCAATACCAGCCTCTAATCAACTGACAATCATACCCCCTAATACCTTGTGCCCAGCGAACATCCCCCTTAATACCTTATATGCAATACCAGCCTATCATCAACTGACAATCATACCCCTTAACACCTTATGCCCAGTGAGCCTCCTCCTTAATACCTCATGCCTAAGAACCCCCCCCCCCACCCTACCCGCCCTGTCCCCTAGCTACACTTCTGGCCAAAGTGATGACATTTTTATGATGTCAGGTATGCTAGCATTTATATTTCTGTTGCATATCATGTCACTGAGAATTATAATATATGGCATACTTATGTGTTCTTATGAATGTTAACTTTATATCAACATTCCCAGAGCACATCTGAATAAATAAAGTAAGTCTGTTATGAAATAACACCTCTGCATGGTAATGCTGAGGTGAGGTGTTTGCTGGATAAAGGACTAAGACAAATTATGTAGTTTGCATCTTTAGATGTTTAATATGATGCCATATTCACACGACATTTATTATACATTTATCTGGGCCAGAGCTTATGTTGTTTCAATAGATTTAAGAAACGTTTTAACAAGAAAGATATAATTAGCTAAGGGAGTTGACAACATAGGATTATGATGTTGTTGATTGCTTTGACAGATGTTCACATTAATTATGTTTTTTCAGTATCTGTGAGATCAGTTTCAGAGGTCATTTTATTTTTTATCTGCTGCCATAGAATAGCATCTAATCTGAAATATTTGTTAAAGTTATCTTTTATATATCCTGCATAAGTTTGCTAAGGGTGTCTGGTTCGATGAGGCATTGCATTTCGAGATAACGTTGAGAGGGTCTGTTTCTGGGGTATGGTACATCTCTAAGTATTACCCACATGGGATTATATTGTAGGGGAAGTTAATTTCAATGGACTATTTTAAAATCAGTGATAGTTGCAATTAAGAATGGATAGGTAGGTTTGTTGTACAAAATGCTGAGAGGTATGAACTGTACTGTATTGCTTTACTAGCAAGAGTTTTAATTTGAACAGAGGTGGAGTATACTGCAGGAAAATACAGGGATCCTTAAACGATTACTTCTCCTTTTCTGATTCTGCACAGATTCTGTCCAGGCCAGGTGTAGAGTGAAAGATGAACTGTTAAAGATATAATAGGTGGAATATGGGGATGCATGGGGGTAAAGGTTGGCAATTGGAAGGATAGGTATGCCAAAGGTGGTGACCCTTTGTTTTGTAATTTAGTGATAGGAAATACTGAACATGTAAAGCAAAATGGACAGCATATGCAGAAATTCTATAAAAAATCCCCAATTGTTATTATGGCCACCCCTTAAAGAACATTTGTCCCATATCAATAGGATTACTTTTCAAATAGCTCTGGCTAGAATTGTATCAGACTAGGGGAACATAAGAAGCTCAACTGTTTAAGTTTTCTGAAGTTACACCTTGTTAAAGAAAATAAATGCAAATGCTTTAAAGATGCAGGTTGATACCTAAAAAAGAGCTGACAATCATACATTCCTGTTATTATTTTGTACACGCCCAGCTATACTATCATATCCCTTTTTTTAATTTCTCCAAGTCTTTTGGGTTTCTAATACCATGATGGGAATGGACTCCATTCCTAAGTCAAAATACGATTAAAGTTCATGAAATTGTTTCACTCTTTGATGTTAACCAAAAGTGCTCTTCGCAGCACCCGCAATGTGCCCAGTAATGACACCTTCTGCAATTCGTATGGTGTTACATGAATTGGTAACATATTTAAATACTATTGTAAATTCTTTTTTATAAAACCAGTTGTTCCTACTACTATTGGAACTGTCTGGGTATATTTCTTCCACATGGCTCTCATTTCTGCCTGCAGATCGAGGTATTTTATGACTTTGTGTCTCTGTACACAAGACACTGTAGTCACTAGGTGTGGCAATTTTAATGATCAATGCTACTTTTGTCTTCTTTTCTTGGACCATTATAAATGGTTTTCTAGCATCTGTCTTTTGGACTCTTGCTATTGGGTGATCCCATGTGATGTAAACCATCATTTTCTATGATTCTCTGTGGCTCATGTTTCCAGTGTTTTTCAGCCACTTCGATACCATAATGTTTGCACAATCTCCAGTGTAACAATCTCGCCACATTATTATGCCTTTCAATATACAGTCCCTCTGCCATTAAAGAGTCGCAACTAGCAATAAGGCATGTGACTGTTTCCAATTCGGTTCCACAAAACCTACATATGTCTGTTTCTCCCACATGTTCAATGGACTTAGTAAACCAGCGTGTACATAGCCCACTATCTTGGGCTGCCAGTATTAACCTTTCATTTCTTGATGTAAATTCACCTCTCCTTAACCATTCCTGCATTCATTCTTGATCAACATGAGACTCTTCCAGAAGTTTTCTATACTTGCAACTATATTTACGTTTTTTCCACATTTCTTGCCTTCTCACCTGGTCCTTCACCTTATAGTCTTTCTTTTGTTTTTTAGCACATTCAGTTGTTGCCTGTTTTTTATCCACTTCTGGTTTGATTTCCATTCCTGCTTGACGTCAATGTGCTTCTGCTAAATTAAGCAGAGATGTCATCTTAGATTTATCCTCCTCATGTTTCAAAACTTTCACCACAGTTGGATCTTGTGAGGTTAGTAGATATGTGTGGAGTCCCACAATTGCAGATCTATACATGTAATCAATTTCAAGGAGGCCCATCCCTCCTTCAGAACGGGGAATATATATTCTTGGTATGCAGTGATTTTTATAAATCATTGGGTGAGCATGATGCATCCTTCTTGTTTTAATATCCAGTCTATCCAACACTTTTTGGGGCCAGTCAATCACTCCAAAACTATACGTTAGGACAGGAAGAGCAAATTGATTTATAGCTTGGATCTTGTTCCTAGGTGTCAATGCTGTTTTCAGAATTAATTTAAGTCTTCTAAATTACTCCTTACTAAGCTTTATTTGCATTTGTTCATGTTTTATTGCTGATCCTTCATCAATTCCCAAGTATTTATACACCCCCTCTTGCTCAAGTTCTTTTATATCACATTCATGTCCCAGACTGTTTCCTGGTGCTGCAATTTTTCTTTCTTAAAGGTTGCTTTTGCACATTTATCAAGAAAAAATGACATTCCAATATCATCTGAAAAAGTTTTGACAACCTGCAGCTGTGCTTTCAGTTCCTCATCTGATGAGCTATACAGTTTTAAATCATCAACAAAGAGAAGATGAGAAGTCTCTAGACTGTTGTTTTCTAGAAGCCAAATTGTAGCCATGACCTAAGCTGTTAAGTAAACAGCTTAATGGAGTAACGGCAAGGCAAAACAGCAACGGTGACAGGGAGTCACCCTGGAATATCCCCCTTTGGATTTTTATCCATGGGATAATAATCTGTCCTTTATCATGGCTTAATTCCAAAGTGGTCTGCCACTGTTTCATGGTTACTGTAATTTAATCAATCAGTGTAGGATGTACCTTATACATTTTTAAGCACTCTTTTATCCATGAATGTGGGATACTATCACATGCTTTTTTATAGTCAATCCATGCCATACTTAGATTCTTCCCTTTCTTACAGTTCTCCACTATAACTTTATTTAACAACAAATGATCATTTGTTCCATACGACTTTCTTTTATTGCCCTTTTGTTCTACTGCCATAATTGAGTTTTCTTCTAAATGACTATAAACTCTGTTGGCGTCAATCCCTCTGTATAGTTTATACGTCGTTGGAAGACAAGTTATTGGTCTATAAATTTTAGGGTAGCTTGCAGGTTCACTCTTAAGTAAGAGCATTGTTCTTCCTGTTGTTAACCAGTACGGTGTCTGTTCGGGGTGTACATATAAATAGTTCATACTCATTTCTAGATCCTCTTGTTAATACTTTAAGCCAAAAGTTAGGTACTTAATCTGGGCCTGGGGTTTTCCAATTAGAGGCTTTTCTCAACTTTGTTTCAATCTCTCTGGCTGTTATTTCATTCCATTTCATATCATGTACTTTTAAACTTCTTATTCATTCTTTTACTTCTTCTATCCATTTAGCATCTTTATGTTCCACAGGATCTTCATAGATACTTCTCCAAAATGTATCTACTTCCTCTTTTTTCGGTGGTCTATCAATTCCTTTTACCTTATTTCCCAATTCTCTATAAAACTTTTTTGGGTCATCAGTAAATTGCTTATTTTGTGCGTTTCTCTTATATTTATCTTTGTATCATCTGAGTCTTTCCGCCTGTTTTGAAATTTTGAGTTTATCTTCAATAGTGGTTAATAGATCCTGGTCTGTTCTAATACTGCATATTGCTTTTATCACATCTATCTTTCTTAATATTTTTGTTGATCTGTTCACTCTTCTATAATCTTCTAAAAATGACACCTCTTGCCTTAGCTGCTTTATAGTTTTCTCTATTCGATATTTTCACGATGGTATTCACTTTCACCCCCCCCTTTTCCCTCGCTACTGTATGTTCCTGTGGTAGAATTTTATCAGTTATCAATTTAGCAGCACAGTAATATATTCTGGTTACTTCTGTTACATCGCATGGATCTCTATGGACAGTCCTAATTACTGTGTGCATTTGTTTTTTCACGCTTTTGACTTTTGGGGTTTTATTAACCTTCTGCAGTCTATTTCTCTAATTGATCTTGATATATCTGTCTTTGTCTATTAAATCAAGCAACTCTTAACTCATTTTCTTCCATACTGAGGGCACATCCCTTGTTTTCCATTTTGTGTGGGCATTCTATAGAATGTTCTACAACATCTTCTTGTGGCACATTCTCTTCAGTTTCATCCTGTGTCATCTGTTGTTCTGTCATATGGGAACTCACTGGCCTATCACTCCTCAGCATTGACTGCATCAGAGTTTCCACAGTTTCCTGTTCCTTTCCTTGCTGTCTAGCTTCAAATGAATGTTTATATTGGTTTCCTGTGGAAGGCTCCAAAATATCTTGATATAGCACCTGACCAATTGTTTCCTGTTCCACTGGTTTTCCCTTAATTTGGATATCCATTGCTCTATCCTGCTGTGGTGCTTTCTGCATTTGATTTTCTACACTGATTCCTTTTCTTTGCAGCTGTTCCATAACCTCAATTTCTATTTCTTTGACTTCTCTGTTACTAATCTCTTTTTCTACTTTTCCTCTTAGTCTTCTTATTTTTTGTATTGTAAAATTTTCCATATCTGGATTCCTTACCCTATATTTTTCTTCAAATATCTTTGGTACTGCTCTTTTTGTATTAGTCAGTTTTGTTTTCTCCTTTGCATAAATATTACATCATATTAAATCTCTTTTCCTTTTCCTGTCCATATTTCTTCTTCACACGTCTCCTGATCTTCTTGCTTTTCCTTATTCTGGGGACTCATGATATCATGCTGTGATGTAAACTGTTTTAGACCTTCTACAGTAAATTCTTCACTTCACAGGCACTCCATAACTTCAACTTCTATTTCTTTAACTTCTACTTTACTAATCATCATTTATACATTAAATCTTTGTGCTTTTAGTCTTTTTATTGTGAAATTTTCCATATCTGGATGCCTTTGCCTGTATTTTTCTTTGAATATCTTTGAAACTGCCTTCTGTATATTAGTTAACTTGGCTTTCTCCTTTGCATAAATATTGCACCATATCAAATCTCTCTTTCTTCCCATGTCCATATTTTTTTATTATATTCTCTAGGTTTTGTTGTTTATATTTTCTCACTTCCTCAGAGGCTTCTTTTTCCAAAGAGATCAAAGTTTCTTGATCTATATACTGTTTTTCAAAAATCTGTTGTATTGATGAAAGCAATCTCGTTGTATATGATTGGGAAAAAGAATATATTTTTGGGTCCGAATGGTATAAATTTGTCACCTGCTACCTACGATTCTTGGATGATATCTTTGTGCTTTGGAAGGGTAGTAGTGAGGAGTTAGAACAGTTTTGTGGTTATCTTAACACATGTAGTGAGAATTTCAAGTTTACCTTTAACAAAAATAGGACGACCATTCCTTATTTGGATGTTAGGATTACCATCGCTAATGGAGAATTTAGGTCAAACATATATAGGAAAGAAACCTTCAGTAACACCTACTTGCATTATTCCAGCAATCACCCCTGGAATCAAAAAAGGAACATCATTAAGGGGCAATGCATCCGGGTAGCACGGATGACATCTAATGGGGAGGACTTGGAGGAAGAACTTGAGAGAGTAAAAAATTTCTTTTTGGAAAGGGGGTATCCTACGGATATGATTAATGATGCTAGTGAGTATGTGAGGAAGGAATGGGGAAGGAAGTACATGCCCCTTCTTGGGCTAGGGGCCGGTGAATTGATTGCAACTAACAGGATCCCGAATGTTGGAGGGGCAGATAGTAAATTCAAGAAGGCTTGTGTTCTTCAGTACTCCTCTCATTGTAGGGATATCAAGGGCATTATACAAAGAAATTGGACGGTGTTAAAGGCTGATAGCGAAATATTAAGGATAGTGGGGACAGAGCCTAATTTTGTGCATAAGAATGGTTCCAACCTGAAATGGTTATTGGAGAGGAAAGTGGAGACAAATAAGGAAGGCAATAAGGGGGGAACCAAGAAATGTGGCACTTGCCAGCAATGCCAGTATATATTTGAAGGAGAACATATTACATTACAGAATTATAACCAAACTAAAATTATGTTTGCCAAAGGAAATTGCAGGACTAAGAATTTAGTGTACCTGGCCAGTTGCTCCCAGTGTTCTTGCTTTTACGTGGGAAAAACTATTAGATGTTTACGGAACAGAATCTACGACCACTACTATAGTATAAGGAAGAATGACGAGAATAATGCCCTTTGGAGGCACTTGAAAAATAGTGTGGGCTGCTCGTCATTCAAATTTGGGATTTTGGAAGTGGTTGAGAATAAAGTGAGAGGGGGTGACCCTAAAAAGGTGGTGAGCGACAAGGAGGTAAGGTGGCAAATAAGATTAAATGCTTCTGTACACCCGGGAATTAATGACCACATATCCATTAAACCCATTTTGGATAATAGCTGAAAAGAAATATATGAAAGGAGAGGGGGGATGGGGTGGCATTAATTGACCGAGGTGGGCAATAGCTGGCAAAGTTAAGGAACAGATAGGAAGTTTTAGAACAACTTTTTGAAATAAGAATGTGTTATGTATGAATTTATTGTTATATCAGTAGTTTTACATACACAATTAGTACCTTTTAATACATTTTTTATGTACAACATAAATATATAAAAAGGTGGATTTTATGCATTTTAACTTGTATGAAAAGTATGAAGTGAAAAAGTTTTGATGGCTTATGTGGGTGTCCTAGGGAATGTGACTGCAGCAGCAGGATTTATAAGTAGTTGTTCATATTTAATAGAAAGTGTTTTATCAAGTGGTTGTTAGGTGTGTGTAATTAGGATCATGTGACATTATTTAGATATATAAGGAAGTGCATTTTATTGTGGAAATTGTTCTGATGAAGTCACTTTTGTGATGAAAGCGCTTAACGTATTTTATATGTGAATAAAGGAGTTTTAGTACACCTTACTGCCTGTATTGTTGTACCGAGAGGACGTCTCACTTTTTTAGGAACTGGTGTGGATTTATCGTTTTATTTGAAGCTTGTGACAGTTTTTCCTGAGGAAGTATTTTTCTTTCCTTTAATTTCTCTCTTAATTGTTTTGTATATCTTGTGTCTGAAAATCCTGGGCTTTTTATAAAATAGTAACAATACATAATTTTTTTCTTATCCTCAATAGTCCACTCTGTCGTCTTTATGGCTCTTATTTGGCCAATCATTTTTTGTTGTTTTTGTGGACTACTACCTCCTTCTACAACAGGGGGGGGGGGGGGCATCCCATCCTGAGCCTGGCCTGGCCCCATTGTAAGATTGTTTCCGTATTTTGAGGATATCCCTTCAGTGTGGGATTCACTGGTGATAACTACATCAGCAGGAAATCAGCCTCAAATGAGTCCTGACATCATGGTCAGTATAAGTGAAGGAATTAAGTGCAGAGAAATTAGATGATGGCCTAGAGTGTGCAGGGGGGTCTGTTATAATAGTGTGGTTTGAGGCTGGACTTCATGCTATTAAAAATATATATCAGAGTATGATATTGTCATTAGGGTACCCAAGACAGTGAGAACAATGGATAGATTTGATCGGGTACCCAAGCCAGTGAGAACAATGGATAGATTTGATCAATGGAATGAAGAGACTATTACTAGGAGTTCACCTATTAAATTCGGGAATTAGAAGAGAGGAGGGCAGTGTTTGTCATACTGGCTAGAAGTAACCATAGCCAGGTGAGGGAGTAGAACAATTCCTATTTCACAAGCTAGGAGTATGGCTCGGCTATGCATACATTTGTAACTCGCCTGAGATAGGCAGAATAGGATAATAAAAAGTATGTTCCTGCTTGGAGGCATTCTATTGGATAACCTGTCCATGTCATGATAATTAAAACTTATAATTAGGGTTGTTTCAACCATGATGTAAAACAGAATTAACTCAGTTACTCCGAATGTTATGGTTAGCCAAATTTGTGGATTAATAATATGTGTTAGATAGGTTTGTAAATGTGATGGGGATTCATGATATTATGTAGTTTTGAATTGCTGGGATCATTTGGGAGGAACAGCATTTATATACGGGTTCACTTCAATTCACTGAACTTTCAATTCACTGACTTTCATTTCACTGACACCATTTCACTGAAATTCATTTCACTGAAACTTCATTTCACTGAAAGTTCATTTCACTGACAAGTATTATTACAAAGTAAATGGAATATGCCCCCTTCCCCACTGTAGTGCAACCCTGGAGTTAGAATATATAGTTAGGGGGGTGTGGGGGGCAGAGCCCCCCACATTGGGTGGTGTGGGGGGCGCAGCCCCCCACTTACTTTTCTTTTACTAAGCAATATTATATCAAAACGTAAGAATATTATATGAAATGAAGTGGGGGGCTGCGCCCCCCACACCCCCCTAACTATATATTCTAACTCCAGGGTCGCAGTACAGTGGGGAAGGGGGCATATTCCATTTTATTGCTAATAATAGTTGTCAGTGAAATGAACTTTCAGTGAAATGAAGTTTCAGTGAAATGAATTTCAGTGAAATGGTGTCAGTGAAATGAAAGTCAGTGAATTGAAAGTTCAGTGAACTGAAGTGAACCCTTATATACACACAGACACACCCACACACGCATGTGTGTGTGTGTGTGTGTGTGTGTGTGTGTGTGTGTGTGTGTGTGTGTGTGTGTGTGTGTGTGTGTGTGTGTGTGTGTGTGTGTGTGTGTGTGTGTGTGTGTGTGTCTGTGTGGGTGTCTGTGTGTGTGTGTGTGTCTGTGTGTGTGTGCTGATATATGAAAAGAAAAACAGAGAGATAGGTAGCAACCCTTTGTGTTAGTTGTATGGTATGTGGGACTCTACTGTTTCAACATTGTGGGAAGGGTCTTCCACATACATACCCTGAATGGAGGATACCACAACCTCTTCTGTGTATGAGGAGAGATGCATAAAAAAGAACAGTGTCATTATTAGTGGGAGATGGAGCTCTCATTAGAGACACCGACAGAGATAAAGTTTTGAGATAAAGGGTCTAGAGAACAGAAGGAATCAGCTGGAAGTTGGTAAGAACTCAGGAGAGTCCATGAGAGTGAGATTCCAGGCTACCAATATATAGGGCTAGAGGGAGATTCCAGGCTACCAATATATAGGGCTAGAGGAAGATTCCAGGCTACCAAAATAGAGGGCTAGAGGGAGATTCCAGGCTACCAGTACATAGGGCTAGAGGGAGATTCCAAGCTACCAGTACATAGGGCTAGAGGGAGATTCCAAGCTACCAGTACATAGGGCTAGAGGGAGATTCCAGGCTACCAATATATAGGGCTAAAAGGAGATTTCAGGCTACCAATATATAGGGCTAGATGGATATTCCAGGCTACCAATATATAGGGCTAGAAGGAGATTCCAGGCTACCAATATATAGGGCTAGATGGAGATTCCTAGCTACCAATATATAAGGCTAGAGGGAGATTCCAGGCTATCAATATATAGGGCTAGAGGGAGATTCCAGGCTACCAGTATATAGGGCTAGAGGGAGATTCCAGGCTACCAGTACATAGGGCTAGAGGGAGATTCCAGGCTACCCATATATAGGGCTAGAGGGAGATTCCAGGCTACCAATATATAGGACTACAAGGAGATTCCAGGCTACCAGTATATAGGGCTAGAGGGAGATTCCAGGCTACCAATATATAGGGCTAGAGGTAGATTCCAGGCTACCAATATATAGGGCTAGTGGGAGATTCCAGGCTACCAATATATAGGGCTAGAGGGAGATTCCAGGCTACCAATATATAGGGCTAGAAGAAGATTCCAGGCTACCAATATATAGGGCTAGAGGGATATTCCAGGCTACCAATATATAGGGCTAGAGGGAGATTCCAGGCTACCAATATATAGGGCTAGAGGGAGATTCCAGGCTATCAGTATATAGGGCTAGAGGGAGATTCCAGGCTACCAGTACATAGGGCTAGAGGGAGATTCCAGGCTACAAATATATAGGGCTAGGGGGAGATT
This sequence comes from Protopterus annectens, assembly GCF_019279795.1. NCBI lineage: Eukaryota > Metazoa > Chordata > Ceratodontiformes > Protopteridae > Protopterus > Protopterus annectens. The sequence goes on along the minus strand of NC_056749.1, from coordinate 72,892,780 downwards.
CCAGGCTGCCAATATATAGGGTTAGAGGGAGATTCCAGGCTACCAATGTATAGGGCTAGAGGGAGATTCCAGGCTACCGGTAATATAGGGCTAGAGGGACATTCCAGGCTACCAATTTATAGGGCTAGAGGGAGATTCCAGAATACCAATATATAAGTCTATAGGGAGATTTCAGGCTACAAATATATAGGGCTAAAAGAAGATTCCAGGCTACCAATGTATAGGGCTAGAGGGAGAGTCCAGGCTACCATTATACAGGGCTAGAGGGGGATTCCAGGCTACCAATATATAGGGCTAGAGGGAGATTCCAGGCTACCAGTATATAGGGCTAGAGGGAGATTCCAGGCTACCAATATATAGGGCTAGAGGGAGATTCCAGGCTACCAATATATAGGGCTAGAGGAGTATCGTCTGAGATACCTGGGCAGTGCAGACAGTAAATGAAGAGGCTAGAAGGACTGCTTTGACTCGAGGTATGAAGTGTATTATTTTAAACTTGGAAAGTTTACAAGAAACATTTCTACAATGAGCTAAGTTTCCTACTTTCAGAAAGCAAGAAAGACTGTTAGGATTGTTACTATGTAAATACTCTAGATTTCTGCAACTGCATTCTTCTGAATTTTCAATTATTTTAAGAAGTAGTTATTATGGACTGGAACCTATGAACTTGAACTGGCAGTGACTGTAAAACTGTGTGTTTTTGGTTTACTTCTGCCCAGGTTTAAAGTTTTCCAACTTTTGTTACATTTCATCCTGTGGGTGTATGTTTGTGTGTGAGTGATTCAGTGAAGTAAAACTTAATTACTGGTTCAGCTACAGCCAACTAGATATATGACTAAAATGTCTGATCCTATATTAGGACTTATTCTGAGTCTGTAATATTCAGTATGTCTCTCAATGGATACTGAACTATGGAACAAGCCCCCCCATCAATGTGAATCAGAGTTCATCCCTGACCCTGTTAAAAAAAACCTCAGTCATTTGATGAGAAATCACAAATTCATCACCATTCTGGCTCCCATGTACCTGATGGACAGAAGTCGACAATAAATTAATCCCCAACTAGTATACCCCCCACCACATAACCCTTAGCTACTTCTTTACTAACATACCCCACCATATAGGAATCCAAGAAGCTCATGAACAAAACTAGGCTGGATTGCACAGCTAGGCTTGTTAAGACCCTAGTGAGTTTAGTAATAATTTACAGGCAGACAAGTAGAATGTTACTGCTTCTTCTAGGGACATCGCTCAATACATTCCAGATGTAGTTGGACAGGGCTATAAAAATGTGTCTTTGTCAAATTTGATTAAAGTGCATACTTATTTATAGATTATTTGTTTGGATGAACCATGTTGCTGTCTTCTAACATAGGTTGGGAGGTGGTCACTTAATCTGGTAAGCAAACAGAAGATTTTGTATTATAGGGATTGTTTGTCAATATCCAGTCCCGTGTGGACTGCCTTTTAGTGCTTTTGTGGATTCTGGTGGTGGAGTTAGTTTGCTGGGTGAAACCAAATACTTGAATTGAGTTCTTGGGGTCACTGCTGTTTATGGATTGCCAGTCTATATTAAGGTTACCTATGATGAAGGTTTCCTAGGGGATGTTGTCAGATATCCAGTATAGGATATTTTCAGCTGTGGTAATGTTGTTCCTGGTGGGATGTATACTGCTTAGATGCATATAGATTTCTTTTAGTTGATGTTGAAGTATGCAATCAGAAGTTCAACATTATCAAATTTTGGAATATTTAGATGGGCTGGATGCAATACTACCTGCTCTTTTAAGATTTCTGTCCATTCTGAGTATGTTAAAACTGGGAGAATAACTTTGTTGTCAGTTATTTCTTGTTTTAGCCAGGTTTCAGTGGTGATTAGAATGTCTGGGGAATAAAAATCTAGACATGCATGGATATCATGAATTTTTTTAGATACTTCTGAGGCTAATGTTGAAAAGAATGAGGTGAATTTCACTGCTTGATGGGACAATTGTGTCGGGTGCATTGGAAAGTAATGAGGTGGCCATGGTGTGTAGTTGATGTGTGGGTCCAGGGTTAGGGTGAATGTCTCCACTACGTTTCAGGGTGTAGGTGGGGTCAGTAGGGGCATGGAGCCATTTGTATTTGTATCTGACTTTCAGTACTGCTGATAAAGTGTGATTCTTAACTTTAATATATCTATAAGAGAACAGATCTGAGCATGTGTACTGATAGAGATAGACAGGGAGAGAAAGAGGGGTTTGTGATGTAATGTATGCCTGTTTGTGTTGAAGTGAAGATATGATGCAGGAATGTTAGGGTAGATAGTAAAATGAGCTAGTGTGAGTGTATAAAGCAATAGCAGTTAACTTACTGTCATTGTGAGTTGAGATGGTGAGAGTTCAGATGGTGAACAGAAGAAGGTGGAGGTTTGGGTTTGGTAAGATGGTGGCAGTGTGGTATATTAATGAAAGGAGTGCTATGATAAATGGAGAAAAAGAGGTGTGGTGAAGGGTGGGGAGATGTTTTCAGGGTAGTATATAGATAGTTAAGGTAGTAGAGAGTTGTTAGGGTGTGTGCAGAAAGCTGTATGGTATAAGTTTGTAAGCGGATGGAAGGTGAAGAAGTGAGTCGTGTACTGATGAGGGAGGAGACCAAAAATATGCATTGATGAGAAGGATAGTAGTCCAAAGTAATAACTATATGCAGTAATGTGAGTATCTAGAAAGTGATTTTGTGGTATTGGTACGTGTGTGTGTGTGTGTGCGTGCTTGCGCGCGCGCGTGTGTGTGTGTGCGTGCGCGCGCGTGTGTGTGTGTGAGTGTGTGCGTGCGTGTGTGTGTGCGTGCGCGTGTGTGTGCGTGCGTGTGCGTGCGTGCACGCGTGTGTGCGTGCGCGCGTGTGTGTGTGTGTGTGCGTGCGCATGTGCGCGCGTGCGTGTGTGTGTGCGTGCACGTGTGTGTGCGTGCGCGTGTGTGTGCGTGCGTGCGTGTGTGTGTGTGTGTGTGTGTGTGTGTGTGTGTGTGTGTGTGTGTGTATGCGTGCGTGCGTGCATGCGTGTGTGTGTGTGTGTGTGTGTGTGTGTGTGTGTGTGTGTGTGTGTGTGTGTGTGAGTGCGGGCGCACGTGTGTGTGTGTGTGTGTGCGTACGTGTGTGTGTGTGCACGCGTGTGTGCGTGCGTGCGTGTGTGTGCGTGTGTGTGTGTGTGTGTTTGTATGGTTGATATATAGACAGAGAGAGAACCAAAGTGTGAGTGTGTGAATGGATGGATAAAGGTTTTGGTAACCAGAGTAATAATAAGAGTAACTGGCTGATTTAAACAAGAGAAGTAATTCAGGAGGTTGAGAAATACAATGTACAGTAATATTAAGTGTTAATGGTGCCATCTTTGGAAAAATTAGTGACCATGATCTAAGATGCTTGGAAACCCCATAGTAATTTGCTGCCCCATTCTGCAGGTGGATAGTGCTCGTAGTCTAGTTTTGCATGAGTGAAAAGACTAGTTATTACACCACTGCACTACAACTGGGTATTAAAAGCGTGGTTCTTACACCACCACACTACAACTGTGTGTGAAAGGCCTGGTTCTTACACCATCACACTACAACTGTGTCTGAAAAGCCTGGTTGTTAGACCAGCACACTAAAACTGTGTGTGAAAAGGTTGGTTGTTACATCACCACAGTAAAGCTTTGTGTGGAAAGCCTGGTTGTTACACCACCAGACTACATGTGTGAAAATACTAGTTATTGTACCACCACACTAAAACTGCATACCTTTCCCTGGCCTCTCACAGGCTACTAATTTTAGATACTTAGAGGTGCTGTGAACTATTAAATACACTTCTTAAACAGAAAGTCAGTATTGAGTCAGGTGATGTCCTGATCTAGGAAGAAAGCACTCATTTAACTATCTGGATGGATATAGCTAAACCAGCAGTAAAGTTTTCCTTCATTTACTATACTGAAACCTTGTGTATTGTGCTCATGTTTTACTTTTTTAATTTATTTTACTTTGTAGACAGTGCCATGGTTCACAAAGGCAGTTTATTTTCAACTTTGATTAAGAAGTAGAAAGAGACATGATTCATTATCATCATCAGCCCACTTTTCCCCATTTTTCTACATGGGGGTTGGGGTATCCTGTCGCCAACTCTCTCGATTCAGTGCCACACTCCTGACTTCTTCAACATTCATGCCTGACTGTCACAGATCTTCTTTCACACAATCCATCCACCTCTTTCTTGGACATCCTCACTCCCTCTTACCTTCTTCCTGTCTGTCCCAAATCTTCCTCACCAGATTGTCTTCTGCTATTCTACACATGCACCCAAACCACCACAATCTGTTCTCTTTGATCTTTTCCGCAATTGGAGCTAATTTGGCTTCTGCTCTTATGTCCTCATTTCTTCGTCTGTCCCACAGTGTGCATCCTACCACCTTTCCATCACTTCTAGCTTCTTCAACTGTTCTGCCTTTACTGCCCAGGTTTCTGTATCATACAGTAGTACTGGTCACACCACTGTCTTATACACCTTACTTTTCAGCTTCTTTGGCATTCTTCTGTAATAGACTACACCTGATACTCTATGTCAGTTGGCTGCAGCCCCTCTGATTCTAACTTTGACCTCTTCATTCAGACTACCCTTCTCCTCAACTATTCCTCCCAGATACCTGAAGCTGTTTACTTGTTCCACTATCCTCCCTTCTATCTCTATTCTCAGCTTCTTCTGATTTCCCTAATTTGCTGCCATTACCACCATCTTATCTGCACTTAGTTTCATCCCAAGTGCCTTCAGATTTGCATTCCATTCTCCTATCCTTTGCTGAAGTTCTAGCTCAGAGTCTGCCTGTACTGCCACATTGTCTGCATACAGCAGCTTTGTTGATCTGTCCCCTCCAGCCTGTTTGCTAATGTAGTCCATCAATGGTATGAACAGCAGTGGGCTCAGAGCTGAACCCTAATGTACACCCACACCCACTGGGAACCCCTCTGTGAGGCCGAACACCATCCGTACTTGAGCATTGGGTCCTTCTACATAGCCTGTACTAATTCTACCAATGTTTCTGGGACTTCAAATTACTGCAGTACTGCCCAGATCAGCTTTCTTGGGACCTTGTCATACGCTTTCTCCAAATCTAGGAATGCACAGTTGGACTTTCTCCTCATCTCTAGCTTCTTCTCAAAGATTTGTCTCAATGAAAACATTGGGTCAGTTGTGCTGCATCCTGATCTGAATCCAAACTACTCATCTCCCATCTTACATTTTACTACTCTGTGTATCCGTTTATCAATCACCCTCTCTAGAACTTTCATGCAATGTGATAGAAGTTTGATGCCTCTGCACTGCCCACAGTTATGGATGTCCCCTTTATTCTTGTACACTGGCACGAGTATGCTTATTCTCCAGTCATCTGGGATACGCCATTCTCTCCACACTGTTATTAGTACCCTCAGGAGCCATTTCTCCCCTCTCACCCAGCATCTTTATCATATCTCCTGTGACCTCAACTGAGCCTGCTGCTTTCCCTGACTTCATCTTCCTTAGTGCTGTTCTTACTTCTTCTAGGGTGGGCTCCTCTTTTTCTCTCATTGTAGGCTGTTTCTGGGGCAGTACAGCTTCTGTGGGGTTTTCTTTATTCAGAAGCTGCTGGAAATACTCATTCCATCTGCCTTTGATGTCCTGTAGGCTGGTGAGCAGATTGTTGCTGGCATCCCTTATGAAGGGTGTCTAACTATCTTCTTTATCTTTCTGTATTTGCCTTGCAATCTGATATAATTACTTTGTGCCCCTTACGGAGTCACTTTCCAGAAGTTGGTATAGTGCCTCCAATACCCTATGCTTTGCTATTGCAACTTCTTTCGTAGCTTCTTTGTTAGCCAACCAGTAGTCCTTCCTAGCCTGGTCAGTCTTTTCTGTCTCCCACTTCTTCTGCACTCCTTTTTTCTCTTGATGACTTCCTGGACTTCTGCATTCCACCACCAGCTTTCCTGCTTTCCTTCTGTACCTTATTTCCATACCTGGCTTGGCCACATATCTTTTCTGTAGTCCTAACACATGCTGTTTTTAGGTGCTGCCATTCTTCTTCAACTCCACCTATTTCCACATCTTCTTGGGGTGCTAGAGCCCTGAGTGATTCCTTGAACTGTTGTGCTTTCTCTCCAGTCACCTTACAGGTCTTCAGGCTGGTCTCTGTTGAGATTAGAGCCTTCTCTGACCACTGCTTGCAGCTGATTGTGGCAACTAATGGTTTATGCTGTGGGCCGACTGTTTCCCTGGGGATGACTTTACAATCATGGATTCTGCCCCAGTGCCTTTTCCTGACTAGGAGGAAGTCTACCTGAGTTGCATGTTGGCTACTCTTGTATGTGATCATGTGACTCTCTCTCTTTCTGAACCATGTGTTGGCTACTATCAAGCCATTTGCCAGACAGAAGTCTAGAATGGCTTCTCCTTCATTATTCCTGTTGCCCCACCCATGTGGACCCAGGCTGTTCTCATATCCTATTCTGTCTGTCTCGATATGTGCATTCAAGTCACCCATTATCAACACCATTTCATGTTGTCCTGCTTTATCTAGTAGGTCCTGCAACTGCTGTCTGAATGCACTCTTTTCCTCACTATCACAACCCTGCTGTGGGGCATAGGCTGAGATTATGAATACTGCCCTATCATAGGATGAGATTATGAATACTGCCCTATCATAGGATGAGATTATGAATACTGCTCTATCATTACACTGGAGTCTGACTGCCATGAGTCTGTCATTAATTCTGATGATATCCCTTACTGCCTTCTGAAACCTCTCTCTCACCACAATTCCTACACCATTTTTAGCCTGCCCTCCACCTGAGTAGTAGACTCGGGATCCCAAGCTAAGTTGCTTTGCTGCACTGCCCTTCCATCTTGTCTCCTGGATACTTAGGATGTCTAGCTTCCTCTGTATCATCATGTCATCCACTTCCAAGCTGCGTCCTATCAGCGAACCTACATTAAGCTTAGCAATTTTCAGTTCATGTTTTGGCAGGTTGGTTGGTTTTACATCCAGTTTTTGCTCAACAGAGCTATCCCAGGTAACCCAGACTGGGCAACTAGACACCACCCAGCCAGTAGCTTATTGACCCAGGGCTGCTGGGCTTTATGGCGGGCACACACTGGCCAATAGGGGCACATATACCCCTCCCACTATTAGCACCAGTCCCTGGCGTGGGTCAGAGTAGGTTGGGTCCTCAACCCACTTATTACCAGTAACTACCCATACCCATTTTTGGCGACATTAGTCAACATGACTGAATCACCTAGAGCCATATTTTACACCGTTGAGTGGCTAGCCCTGCCAAGGCACTCAGTCTGTTATCCATGTTCTCCTATCTTGAGGATAGTGCACACCACAGTAGATGCCCAAAGCGGTTGGTCTGTACAACTCTTCCCTCTATAGCGCATCATGTAGAGTCTGTGCTGCTGCCCACAGCTCCATTCATTGGTGTTTGAGATGGAAACACTCAACATGTTTTTTAGACATGGGAGAAATCCCACGGAGACATAGGGAGAACATGGAAACTCCAAACAGGCATTATTCAGCGGTCAGGATCGAACCTTGTACCTTGTGCATGGGAGGCGAAGACCTTAACCACTAAGCCATCTCTGGTGAAAGAGACACGATTACTGATACACAAATAACTATTCCTGTGCCATGTAGACCTTATAGAAAGAAATAGACATTGAGTGTTTTGCATTCCTCTGTCAAGAGTTTAATCTAGACCCATCCAGGATATGTCTTCCACTACTTACTGTGGGCATAGAAAGCAGTATTATTTGAGATGGTTAAAATCATTGTATTCTTAGCCATTTGTCTTATGTTCCACTTTATTGTTTTATTACTGTACTGTGCTTTTTCTTCTGCAGAGCCGGGGTATTACCACGATAATGAATTTGGTATCAGGATTGAAGATGTGGTACTCGTAGTAGATGCTGACGTAAAGGTAAGAAAGAAGAGACTCACTTTCCACATTTGGAATTGTGACTGAATAAATTCACAGCTGTCTTTGAATAAAATGCCTGATGCACACACTGCTGATAACAATGACAGGAAAGAGACATGCATACCTTGCTGATCCAGTACTGAACTTGGGTTGCATTGGTGTGGATACACTGTTGAATCACATGTTTGGAAATGGTCAGGTTGACAAGGTAAGATGGAAGCAGTGTCTGTTATGCCATGTTTTAAACTCTAGGACAGACATCACACAGTTGTACAACATCCAGTTCTTAAGAAGTACGTGGTGCTGGCAACACCATGCCAACTGATGAAAAAATTCTGAGAATAAGATAGCACATTACAACAGTGTAGAAACTCCTGAAGGAAATGCCGGGAGAGTTGACATTGGGTTGTAGAGGCATGCCAGCCACTGAATGAGCAGCAGATATGTGGTGCTCTAGGAGTCTAAGCATGAAACTGCACTCATTGCAAGCATTCCTAGCCCTGGAAAATACTGACATATGTGTGGTCACAGAAACTTGGTTCAAAGCTGCAGAGTGCACCCCAGCCTTACCTGGTTACTCATCCTATCATACATTCAAACCCCAAACTGTGGGTAGTAAAACCAAAGGAGGTGGAGTTTCAATATATATTAAAGATGTACACACCTCCAGGCTGGTCAAACAGTATGACACACAGGAGGCACTCCAGGTGCAGTAGCTATTGACAAGACCCCTATACAAACATAGCTAGCTATTAGCCCCCAAATCTGACCCAAGATGCCCAAACTGCATATCTATCCCTCTTCTAATATTTCAAGATTCAACCCTTTACCCTGATCCTGGGTCACTTTAACTACCCAAACATAGACTGGAAGAACTACTCTTGCCAGAACACAAATAACCAGAGATTCCTCGATTTTGTCAATGCAAATGTTTTGGAACAGGTAGTCAATACCCCCACAAGAGGTGATAATATCTTGGATTTGGTATTAGCCAACATGAGTAACCACTGCAGCACCCCTGCAGTATCATCCTCCCTTGTAACGGTCACGTTTGAAGTCATCATCTCCCCTTATCTCCCTCTAGCTAGGGTTAATCAAAAAAACTTCCCCAAAGCTGATTACAGCCTCCTGAGAGATGGTATACACAGCTTCATAGCCCCCACCCCCTCTCCAGGAACTGGCACCAGTATCCAAAACTATACCAAATTACTATACAAACATTTATATAGATGCACGGAATCGGGAATACCTGATGGCACTAAATTATCCCCCGCAAGGAAGAGTAAACCTGTCTGGTGGACACCTGCAATAAATAAACTCTATAACAAAATTAAAAAATTGCTGACCAGGACCAAGAAGGAGCAGGTGCCCAATTGGAAGCAATCTCTCCTTAGCCTAAACAAGCAAATAAGAGCACTGGTGAAAACCTCCAAAGCAAACTTAAAGTCCAAATTGGCCACATCTACTAGAGACAATCATAAGGCCTTCTTCACATAAGTCTGCAACCTCAAAGGTAGCACCCAGATCTATTCAGAACTGATGGTCAAAGACACCACATATACAGATGCCGTAGATATAGCAAACTTGCTGGCTGACAGATTCAGTGAAAATTTCACTCCACTGACCCCCCCAACAGTAAATCAGGACATTCCCAGAACCTACCCTCCTTCCCCTTATATCTAGGGATCAGGTCATCACTGCTATCTGAAAGGCAAAAAATACTGCCTCCATGGGACCTGATAACATCCCAGGCTGCATCGTACATGAAATCAGTCTTGAACTTGTAGCACCCTTACATACCCTATTCAACTAAAGCCTGAGTACAAGTTTTGCCCCAGCTGAGTAGAGGACAGCCACTGTCATCCCTTTACACAAAGGTGGAGTGCCCACTGATCTGGGAAATTATAGACCCATCAGCCTAACTAGCCTGATCTGCAAGGCCATGGAACGGATTATCATGGACCTCATTAACAAGAACATTGGCAACCTTCAAACACTTGATCCCACACAATTTGGCTTCATCAAGGGGAGGTCATGTCTGTTAAACTTGATTGACTTTTTTGAGACAGTCAACAAAGCCATGGATGAGGGGAAGATAGTGCACACCGCCTACCTTGACCTGGCCAAAGCCTTCGACACTATTCCTCACTCGGGCATAATTGATAAACTCTCTCAACTAGGCATCAGTCTGTATGTTAACAGATGGGTAGCCAGCTGGCTCACTGATAGAACCCACCTAGTCAAAATAGGGGAAGCCACCTCATGCAGTAGACCCGCTTTGGGTGGTGTACCCTAAGGTTCGGTCTTGAGGCCTCTGTTATCTGAGATATACTTTTCTGAGGTACAGGCCAAAGCCAGTGGGCTATGGCTGACCAAGTTTGCAGATGACTGCAAGTTGAGAGCTGTCATCAATTCCCCTAGTGACGTGGACATCCACCAAGTGAGTCTCGCCCAAACAAATGACTGGTGCCAGAAACATGGCCTCAAGCTGAATACAAAAAAATTCATCATCATCCCCTTTGGGGAGAGAGATGTCCCCACAAATTATCACATTAATAACGTCCTAAGCATGCAGTCAGTCGTGAGGGATTTGGGCACTCGGATTGATAGCAGCCTGACTTTTGACCACCATGTTGCTTCCATTGTATGGAAAGCTTTCTACATGGCCCACCTCATAAGTAAGGGTATTTCATCCAGGGACAAGGAGGTCATAACATCCCTGTATTCTTCCCTTATAAGGCCCATTATTGAGTACAATGCCCCATTCGGCATGTACCTCACAAAGCACATGCAGCAGCTGGAGAGACCACAATAGGTTCTTCACCAGGAGAATCCAGCGCCTCAAAAATCTATCATACACAGATAGGCTAAAAGCCCTATGCCTCTACTGTATTTTATACAGACTCTTCAGAGGTGACCTCGGTCTGGCATACAAGGCGATCTCAGACTCCGCCTTGATGGGACTGCTGCATATCCACAAGTCAAGCTCCACTCGAGTAACCCACATACACGGCCTTAACCTGGTTTGTAACATCAATAGGACTTGCTGACAGGACAGATTTGTGTCCCAGAGACTCCCCCATCTATGGAATAGACTCCCTCTCCATGACAAGCAGAGTACCTCTTTATCCCTTTTTAAGTGCAATCTGGATAACTGGATGGGAAATAGAAAATGCATCCCTGGAATTCCAACCATGTCCCTTCTGGACAGGGGCATTGGGTGCTGATTTGTTTATGCATGGGCTAAACTCTTGGCTAGGCTATAAGGGCCTCAGGGCCAATAGCCTAGTAACTTCCTATGAGCCTATGATCCTATGATCCTATGAGCCTATGATCCTATGAGCCTATGATCCTATGATCCTATGCTGTAGTCCTGCACCATATCAAGTCATTGAATGAAAGGAAGAGAGTTATGCAGGAGTCTAGCTACATATGAGCTCACAAAGGACAAAGCCAATCAATCTATGATGCCAGATTCAAGCACCATATGATTTTATCATGTAGAACAGAAGATAAGTGACAGAGAGAGAGATAATAGTGGAGTCCAAAATCTAAAGGAAACATGTAGATGATACTGGATTCCAGAATCTTGCCAAGTCTCACAGAAAAGTTGAGAGAGGCATGAGGCTATATTCTAACATCATACAAGTTGTTCATGGAAAAGTCAAGAGGCATGATGCTGGAATCCCATACCATATCAGTTCCTAAAGAAGATACTGCTCTAGAGCCGTGACACTTCCTCCTGGGGAAACAGAGCGAGGCACGATAGAAAGAGAGAAAAGATGTTAGATTACAGCTCCACGCGAGTTCCTGAAGCAGGCATTGAGAGTGATAAGGCTGAATTTTACAACCATGCAGGCTGGAAAACTGATGTAAGGAGAGACCAAACTAGAGCTTATTACCATATTAAATATAAAAGTAGCGGTAAGATGCTACTAGGGTCTGCTACAATAAGAACTCATGAAGGAGAGTCAGAAAGTAGTGAGGTCTCCTTCTAGTGCCACAGAAATACCTAGAGATGCATGATGCTGAACTTTTGTAGACGAAACTGAATTATTGCACTAAAATGACTTTTGTATTAAGAGGTAAGGCTCCACAGAGACTTCATAAATAGGACTGTGGAAAAAATAAATAGCAGGAGCTACAGCTACATGTCATTAAGTATAAAACCAGATGTAGCTAGTCCTAGCACCTCAAAAAATAAATATTAAGTATAAAACCAGATGTAGCTAGTCCTAACACCTCAAAAAATAAATATTAAGTATAAAACCAGATGTAGCTAGTCCTAACACCTCAAAAAATAAATATTAAGTATAAAACCAGATGTAGCTAGTCCTAACACCTCAAAAAATAAATATTAAGTATAAAACCAGATATTGCTAGTCCTAACACCTCAAAAAATACATATTAAGTATAAAACCAGATGTAGCTAGTCCTAACACTTCAAAAATAAATATTAAGTATAAAACCAGATGTAGCTAGTCCTAACACCTCAAAAAATAAATATTAAGTATAAAACCAGATGTAGCTAGTCCTAACACTTCAAAAAATAAATATTAAGTATAAAACCAGATGTAGCTAGTCCTAACACCTCAAAAAATAAATATTAAGTATAAAACCAGATGTAGCTAGTCCTAACACTTCAAAAAATAAATATTAAGTATAAAACCAGATGTAGCTAGTCCTAACACTTCAAAAAATAAATATTAAGTATAAAACCAGATGTTGCTAGTCCTAACACTTCAAAAAATAAACTTTGATTTAAGCAAACACATTCCTGTCTTACTCCTTCAACATTTGCATACAACTGTAGTATTGCTGTTCGGCAGGGTAGGACAAATACTCCAAGTTACTTCAAACCTAGTCTTTATAGGATCATAGGATCATAGGATCATAGGAGGATGACTAGGCTAATGGCCCTAGAGCCTTTTAAAGCCTAGCCATTCATGTCTGAATTTTCCCAATTATCAGTCTCCATGGGCTTAAACAGCTTTGGTATATGCCTGTGCACTGCCCCTCAAGGGCCACAGGTGACAATCCAGCAGGGAATTAGCAATTTCCCATCTATTGATGCAAACTGCATTTGAATAGGCTTAGGGAAGACCTCTGTTTCACATGAATGGGGAGTTTGTTACAAAGAAGGGGGTAATCTCTGACACACATACATGTCCCTCCAACATGTTTTGTTTATTTCAAAGGTGAGGTTTAGATCCTTAGTCTGTGTAATTCTAGTACTGTTTATTTTGCAAATGTGTACCAGATTCATCAAAGCTGGAATGGAAAATGCCTCAAAAGTCCATAAGTGACTGAGTATGGGGATGGGGATTTACGTGGTCTGCAAAGGACATATGGGACTGAGTATGGGGGTGGAGATTCACACGGTTCACATAGGACATGTGGGACTGAGTATGGGGATGTAGGCAGTCTGTATAGGAGTGTATGAGGGTGGGGATTTACATACTCCACATAGGACATGTTATTTACACTCCGTATTCCTTTAGTAAGGAGCCTCTATGGCCAATAATGCTGTTGCAAACGGTTACTTAGGGGCATGCCACAGGGTGCATTGTACTTGATTGCTGGTCTTATGAGGGCTAAGTACAGTGGGACTATGATTTCCTTAGATTTTATTTATGTATTTATTTTATTTGACATTTATTAACGGGGTTAGTCTGTCTGGGCAGAAACCCATTTTCAGTGGAGACCTGAGGAGAAAAGCTCCAGAATTGCAGAAGACAAATTACAGTACAAAACAGTCTTAATTTACAAAATAAATAATAGATTTCAAATATAAGTAGTTCAAATTACAAATTCAATTAACGAGAATAAAAAAGTGAGACCCAAAGGTACAATAAAGAGGGTAACACGTTTACAGCATATTTCTGTTTAACAAAGTAGCAAGAGTTATAAGGAGTGAAACTTGAAAGAAGGATAAAAGAGGGGCGAAGCAGTGAAATGAGAGGAGGATTAACCTTTGCAAGCCAGGTGGGTAGCTAGGAGGGAAGGAGACTGCACTGAAAATATGTTGGGTCATAACAATGGCAGGACCAGGATGAATGATAGCTGTCTTTTAAGGTGGATTTAAGGAGTTGGGGGTTTGTGATAGTTCTGACATTTAGTGGTAACTTATTCCAGGCTGAGGCTATAGAATGACTGTAGGGTAGTTTACCAATATTAGTGTTGCATTTACTGACTTGTAACTGGTGCTGTAATGAGCTGCAAAGGGCACAGTTAGGGGGTATATGGCTAGACGAGAGAGGAGAGGGAGGGGCAGGATGATGGTGTGTGCAAGACTGAATGAGCTAGGAGCAGTTGGGGGACCAGAAGTTGGTGTTGGAATTCAAGCCAATGCAGGTTTTTTAGGGCTATACAGTGCTGAGTGTGATAATGTAAGTTAGCAGCAAACCTTGCCACTTTGTTATGTGTTTGTTCTAATCTAGTCATGAGATTAGATTGGAGGGATGCGAGTACAGGGGCAGCATAGAGTAGAGTTGGTAGTAGGAGGGCTTGTGCTAGGGAGAGCCTGGAGGCATTGTTGAGGTATTTTTTGTGTCTGTATAGGAGGCCTAGTTTTTTATGTCTTTTTTTTATGCATTGCTGAATGTGTATATCAAACCTTAGGTGGTCATCAATTATGACACCTAAGAGTTTAGTGTGAGATTTGGTAGAGATGATTGTATTGTTTAGAGAAGAGACTGGGAAGGTAGCTTTATGATGTTGCATGGTTTCTGGAAGGAAAATAAGAAGTTTTGTTTTCTTGGGGTTTAGTATAAGTTGGTTGGAGTTGAGACAGTTTTCAATAGAGTGAAAAGATTCTTGGGTAAGGGTGTGAAGGTGAGTCATACCTTTAGAGCAGGAGATGATTGTGGAATCATCAACATACTGAATAACAGTTAAGAGTGGACAAGCAGAGTGTAGGTTATTGATGAAGATGTTAAACAGAAAGGGTTCAGGGTTGGAGCCTTGGGGTACCCCGGTGTGAACAGGTAGAAAGAATGAGAGGTTAGATTCCCATTTTACAGCTTGGAATCTGTTTGCAAGGTAGCTGGAGAACCAGGAGAGAGTAGAGATAGGAGGTTGAGAGATGCAAGCTTAGCTAGGAGTAAACTATGAGAGACAATGTCGAAGGCTTTGGATAATTAAGAAATAAGCAGGAGACAAGCATGTTATCATGAGATGTGGCTATTGTGTTAGTAAAGGAAGCAAGAGCAGTAGTAGTGCTGTGTTTAGGGTGAAAGCCATGCTGTGTGGGGGTTAGAAGGTTTTCTTTAATAAGCTAGTCAAGGAGTTGTCAGTGAATGCACTTTTCTAGAATTTTAGATAGTGGGGATAGTATAGTAATGGGTCTGAAATTTGAAGGGTCTGTTTTGCTTTCACCTTTATGTATAGGTATGATATAGAACTTTTTTCAGATATCAGGACTATATTTTCCTTGATGGATCTGTTTATCAAGATGGAGATGGGGAGAGCAATAGAATTTGCAGCAAGCTTTAAGAATTGAGGAGGTAGGTTATCTGCAGATGGCGTCCATGGATGCCATTGCATTACTTCGAAGTTTCACCATGTTAAAGGATTTTCTCACTGCCATGGACACATGGCATAGTGATAAAAGTTCAGGTTACTGTCAAAATGAGTTTCTAAGTCCCTTACCACTGGTTCTACACTTAGGGCAGTGTTATCAATGTTGTAATTTGCAGGGGTGGTTGTCTTCCCAAAAGGTATAATTATGCATTTTTTGCACTGCGTTTTAGGGTATCATTTTGGCACCAGTATGTGTCTGTTTGACACCCTCCTGAATGATATCTACAGCTTTGGGGGATTCAGTTATTGCACTCACTGTGCAGTTATCAGCAAATTTGGTTAGCCAAACACCTTCTACATTTGCCTTGGCTTCAGGGAAGTATATTCCAAAGAGTAGAGGTTTCAATACCGAGCCCTTTGGGATACCACTAGTAACAGGCCTCTTGGTGGAGGTGGATTCCCCCTCCCTAACTTCGTGCACCCTTTCTGTCAGCCATTTGACTATCCATCAAGTGACATAGGGATTTATGCCTAAATTTGTAAGTTTGTCTATAATACCTGAGGAAGGTATTGTGTCAAATGCCTTTGCCAGGTCACGTTATGCAGTATGTACCAGTTTGCCCTCGTCCATGACTCTAGCTACCTTCTCGACAAAGTCCACCAAGTTTAGTAGGCATGACCTGCCCTTGATGAAACCGAACTGGGATGGATCCAGTGTTTGAAGATTTCCTATGTCTTTATTTATCACGTCCATGATAATTCTTTCCACTTATAGGCCTGTAATTCCTTGGTTCTGTTAATGGTCCTGTTTTGTGTAGAGGGATAACCATTGGAGTCCTCCATTCCCATGAGATGAAGCTTGTATGGAGGTTGTGGTTGAATAGAGATTCTAGTAGGCCTGACAGGTCATGTTTCAAGCTATTTAAGAGGCATCCTGAGATGTTACCAGGACCCGTTACTGCCGTGTTTTTAAGGAGAGTGCAGTGAGGATCTGTTCTTTAGGGATAGTTGGAGAAGAAATGGTAAAAGGTATTTCCTAAGTGGGAGTGAGGGGTTAGTGAAATTAGAGCGAAATGTATCGGCCAGCAAATTTTCTGTATCCCTCAGTTCTGTATAGGTAGTTCTATTTACTGTTAGTTCAGCACAGTATTGGGTGTTCTCTTTAAGGTTGTGTACGTTACTGAAAAATGCCTAATGGTGTTCCTTAACCTGGGAGGTTATTTTTGCCTCAAAGTTAGCTTTAGTGGATGAGATTAGTCACCTGAGCTGAGACTGATGAGGGAGATTTTTGTCTTTTGAGCATAACTCTTCCTGTTACTGGACAGAATTTTCTTAATCTTGTTGTGCAACCTATTTATACTAGGGGTAAACCTAGGGGGGGGCTTGTTTTTGGAGTTTGTTCTAAGTTTATTTTGGTTTGGTACTACTGTTTCAACTCATTTATTTAATGCTTGTACACAGTTTCTGTAAACACTTCCACATAGACCACTGTGTCCTCTGAGTTTGGGGGCTTAGAATTTAGCTATGCCATCATTTAACAGGAGGTAGTTAGTCTTGGAAAAGCTCTTAAAGGTTCTGGGGTTTGCTGGGAGTTCAGCCTTCATATTTATTTCAAGGGTGAATGCTTTGTGATCTGATCTGATAATCTGATCAGTGAGGACATTACACAAGTAGGGGGTGCAATATTCTCTTATATTTGTGTGTACCAGATGCAAGATTTTTGCACCCCTAGTAGGTGTGCAGACTATCTGTTCCAGGGTGTTTTCATTGACAAAATCCAGGAATCTTTTACCCTGAATGTTCCAGTTTATGGTGTGATAGTTGAAACCACCCATGAATATGGTATTGGGCTAAATTGTGAGTCACTCCAGTACATTCAAGTATGTGGTATGGTTACCCTCAGTCACAGATGGGGAACTATAGCTAACAAGGATATGGTTCTCTCCTTACATTATATACCTTTTATGTAATTCTGCATCTAACTACTATTCATTATTAATGTTGTCCATTTATTAATTTATTTATTGTGCCCAAGTTGTGGTAGGTAGGCCAGCTTAAAAGAAGATAACAGTCATTACTATCTGTAAAGTCAGTATAACTGCACCTTAGTACAAAAGTGGACAAATAGGCCTCATCAACAGCTATAGGCATACAAGTCAACAGAGCCCACTTACCAAGGTGCAAGGAAAATTTTGCCCATCTCATTTCTTAAAACAGTCTACTAAAATGCATTGTAATCTCAGACATTCAGTGTTGCTTTAAAACAGACAACAAGGCAGTTAAAATTACAAACTCTGTCTTGCCTGGCATTGGCAATGAACTTCTAGGGGCAGGAGTAATTTTAGGCTTCTTTAAATCTTCAAGACAATTAGATGGCAGAGGGCTCTGCCCTTCCTCAAACACATCACAATCAGTGTTCTCTAAAGAATCCATGATTTGACTTTTGCTATTCAATATCTTTGTGAATCCATTATGGCATCAAAGTAGGATGTTAAATCAACACTCATATTTATTGCCTACCTTCGGACACCTGTGCACTACAAAACGCAGAGTAGTCAACTGGATTGATAAAAGTAGCTCTTTTCTAAAGACTGACAAGCTAATAATCTTCAGCAGTGTATTATTTCCACTTGATCCACAAACCAAAATAAGATCCTTCCAAGTTAAATACCTAGCCTTGCTCAGGGCCAGCAAATCACCTCTTCGAATATGATGAACTATGAATAAAAAAAGTCATTCAGCAGCTAGATATTTGCTGCATAGACTGAAAACTCTGTCACATATAAAATCCTGTGTGACCTGTAATGTGAAGTCTGTGTTTGGTTTACTGCTTGCATACAGGAGTGAGCCATGTCATCAAACACAAAAAGAGCAAATGCTGTTCACCAAAATAACTTTCACTGACAGTAGAGTTTGCTTTTTCTTCACTGTTGCACAACCTTAGAGTTGGTTTGTATAAGTGTGGGGGTGTCCCCCCCACATGGGGGGTGCAGGGGGCTTGCTCCCCTGCAAAAACAAAACTCTTGAGTTGTTTTCTGAAAGTTGTTTCTGAGAACGGTTTTCATTTTTTTTTCTATTCATCAAAATTACCTTTGACTCAACATGAATCCCTTGCACAGTTACATCGTTTAATTTATTTTGCCCTTGTTTTATTTAGTTTGTTTTAAATTACAAGTGTTGCTTTACTTTAAAATCCCCCCACCCCCTTTGGAGTTTAAAAAGTTCTTGATTAGATCCAGTTAGCAAATGTTTCTTTACATTACATTTACATTACACTAAAAAGGGATGAATTCTGTCTGAATTGCGGAAGGAATTGAGAAGTAGTATTTCTAATTAATATAAGCAGACTAGCACAAGGTTTAATCTGTGTGAGCCGCCAGGTAAAGCTGCTGTATGACCATTATGGATATTTCCTCAGCCTCCCTGCACTGTCCCTGTTGTGTTTTTATATGCAGTGTTTCTTGACTTGCCTGCCCCTTCTGTACATTTGATTTTGAAGCTTCTTCCACTCAGCAGGTGATGAGCACTACAAGAACATATTACAATGATGTTCTCTTTAGACTGATGAAACTTCACTTTCATATCTTCCTGGTCACTAGATGCACCATGCATAATCTACATGAGTGATCAACCCTTTCAGATAGTGTATCTGGGACAGGCTTGCTCATTACTGGAGAAGCTGAGAATCATGTTTCATGGACCTTCTTGGAATTTCTGCTACTGTTTTGCTCCTGGTGTGGGAAGGAATAGAGGGACACATTTTTTAAACTACTCGCTAATTATTTTTATACATTTGTTAACCAAGTAAGCCCACTGAAACACATGTTCCTTTTCAGGGGTGAGCAACTTGCACTGTCTGGTTAAGTGACTTGGCCAGAGTCACCACATCAGCTAAATGAAGGTGGAAGGAGTCAAACTCTTTGGTTGCTGGAATCAGCTTATGAACAGCTTGCAGCCTTAATCCCTTGTGCTAACAGCCAAATTGAGCAAAACAGGAGAAAAATAGTAGAACTATTCCCAAAGTGGTTCCTGAGAAACAGGTCACAGGCTGTTTAGCGATTACGAATCTTATCCCAGATATTGTAAGGGTCAGTCGACTAGTTGTAATATTTTTCTCAGTAGGTGTGCAGGATAGCTTGGCCATAGCATACCATTCGTTGGAGAGGTTGCAAATTGCTTCCCAAACCAGCACAGAATTAGTGCTATTATTTTGCTGTAGGTGAGACAAGGAGCTGAGGGACATCTATTCACAGACGTCTCTGACTGAGAAACATGTGTGTGACTTCCCCAAATGTTACTTTTACTGTTCCAGTAGGAACCTTTTCAGTTTAAATTTCACACCATTTTGCACTGCACTGCTTAGTTGTGCTGTCTTGTAGACTGTGATACCCAGACACCTATCACAACAGGACACTAGCAAGCTTAAAAATAATATTACTGATTGCCAAAGATCCATATCCCACTCCTCTGAAACCACCTTGGTTTTGCTCCTGGTAAGAGAAGGAGCAGAGGGACACTGGTTCCTAAATGTCTCTGATTTAGCATTATATGTTTGACTTGTCTGATTTGTCTTGTTACTGTTTCAGTGGGAACATCATTGTACAGCTCTGGTGCTCTGCTGTGTTGAGCTGCTGAACCTACTACCCAGCACACCTATTGAAAAAAGATTGCAGCATGCCTGCTGATCCCTGTAATATCTGGGATGAGGCGTCTGACTGTGGGAGAGGCCCCAACCTGCTTCTCAGGAATCAGTTTAGGAAGAGGTCTACTGTTTACTTCTGAGGCAAGAAGCAGAAAACGGATATTTGTTTGTTTATTTATACTGATTCCTAGTTGCACATAGCTGTAGTGAGACCAGCATTAGTAGTAGCCAGGAAGTAGCCATTAGGTGAAATATTACTGTTTTTCATTCTTAGCAACCCTCAATTAATTCCTATTATAAAACTTCCAGTAAACCCAATGCTGTTCCTGTCATCATGGGTTTCTCATATCTCCTCCATTACCAATCTGCTACTTCTGTGAAGTTTGAGGCAGTGTAGCACCTGCCTCATGTTTGTTGTTAGCTCAGTACATCTGGACTTCTCTGACTTCATGTCACAAAGAAACTCTTAACAGGTTGTAGGGCAAAGACAGAAGGATAAAGAAGATTGTAGACATTCATAAGGGATGCCAGAAAACCTGCTCACCAGTCCACAGGACATCAAAGGCACATAGAAGGAGTCTTTCTAACAGCTTCTAAATAAACAGAACCACACAGAAGCTGTACTCCCCCAGACACAGCCTAAGATGAGTCAAGAGGAGGAGTCTGCATTAGAAGAAGTAAGAACTGCATTAAGGAAAATGAAGTCAGGGAAACAGCAGGCTCAGATAATGTCACAGGAGATATGATCAAGATGTTGGGTGAGATACTAGAGAAATGTCTCCTGAGGGTACTCATAGCAGTATGGAGAGAAAGGCATATCCCAGATTATTGGAGAATAAGCATCCTAGTGCCAGTGTACAAGAAGAAAATGGATATCAACAGGTGTGAGCAGTATAGAGGCATCACACTGCTATCCCACTACATGTAAGTTATGGAGATGGTGATTGATAAAGCGATACACACAGGAATAGAAAGTAAAATGGGAGATAAGCAGTTTGGATTCAGATCAGAATGAAGTACAACTGATCCGATGCTTGCACTAAGACAAATAATTAAGAAGAAGCTAGAAATGAGGAAAGAGTCCAACTGGACATTTCTGGACTTGGAGGAAGCATATGACAAGGTCCCAAGAAAGCTAATTAGGGGAGTTCTGCTGTGGTTTGAGGTCCCAGAAACATTGGTAGGATTAGTGCAGGCTATGTACAAGGACCCAGTGACTCAAGTGCAAACAGTGGGATTCCGAGTGAAGTGGGTGTACATCAGAGTTCAGCTCTGAACCCACTGCTGTACTTACTGGTTATGGACTACATTAGCAAAGCTGCTGTATACAGATGATGTTGCATTACAGGCAAACTCTGAACAAAAACTTCAGCAAAGGATAGGGAATGAAATTCAAAACTGAAGGTGCAAGGGATGAAACTGGGTACAGATATGAAAGTTGTAATAGCAGCAAATGGGGAAATTAGTAGAAGCTGAGACTTGAAATAGAAGAGAAACTAGTGGAGCAGGTTAAGTATTTGGGAGAGTTGGTTGAAGAGAAGGGAGGTCTGAATGAGGAGGTCAGAGCTAGAGTCAGAATGGCTGCAGCCAACTGGCAAAGAGTGTTAGGGATATTGTATGATATAAGAATGCCAAAGAAGCTGAAAAATAAGGTGTACAAAACAGTGGTGGGACCAGTACTACTGCAGGATGCAGACACCTGGGCAGTAAATAGAGCAGTTGAGGAAGCTAGAGGTGATGGAGATTAAGTGCCTGAGAAGGGTGGTTGGATACACACTGTGGGACAGATGAAGAAATGAGGACAGCCGAGTAGAAGCCAAAGTAGGTTAAACTGTAGAGAAGGTAAAAAAAATAAAAAGCAGATTGTGGTGGCTCAGTCAAACGTGCAGAAAAGCAGACGAGAATCTGATGAAGAATATTTAGGACATACAGGAAATAGGTAAGAGGAAACGAGGGCATCCAACAAACAGGTGGATGTGTGAGAAAAGATCTTCGAAAATCAGGCATGGCTGTCAAAGAAGGCACTAAATCGAGAGAGTGATGGCAACAGTTGACACAACGGGTCTACTTTCATAGACCGAACGTACGAATCGCCGACACACATGTTCCCGACCCCAAACAACCGAAAACACACAACACCAACAACTCAACATACCGAACACCATAACACCGACACAAAAAACGCCAAGTACACATTGCACACAACAACATATCCACTAACCTTAACCTAAACCCTAACCCTAACGTCCGACACTACCGCACACTTACCCAACCGCACCTAACCCTAACTCACTTAAAACACCCTAAACCCCAACACCGTCACTATCGCACACTCACCCTACCTGCACCCTAACCCTAACTCACTTAACCCACCCTAAAACATTCAGCCCGTCACTATCGCACACTCACTCCACCCGCATTCTAACCCTGACACACTTAACACTACCCTACACTGCTCTACGTCACTTCCACACACTTACCTCACCGGAACCCTTAGTCCGACAGCACCGCACACTCACCTTTCCCACACCCTATCCTAATATCCCTCACTATCGTACACTTACCTGTCCGCTCCCCAATACTACATCTTTCACTTTCGCACACTTACCGTATCGCGCTCACACTCTGCCGTTGTCGGTCTCTCAGCCATCGGGATTTCGCGTTTTCGGTAACCTACCTGTTCGGTCGTTCCGTCTCGGTCTTCCGGGTGTCGGTGACGTGGCGCTTCGGTCTATGAAAGTAGACCCGACACAACACCCCAACCCAATGTAGAAAATGAAGACAAGGGGGCTGATGGTGATGATAGTCTGATTTTGTGTGTGAGGGCTGTAAATACTTATCTTGGAGGATTGCCTGTTGACATCAGGTGGTGTCAGTACACAGTGTCATTACACCATACCAGTCTCTTCTGATATTAAAAATCTCAGTCTAAGCTTCCTTCGCCCCACATAGTAAACCTCAGCAACCCAGGGACTCACACGTATCTCTTTATACACCTACTGCCACACATATCTGTACCACAAATCACCAAAACTGCAAGCCTCCTGGCCTGTAGAGAGTCACAATGTCTTTGTTACTGGTGATTCTTTTGTTAGGCACATTGGTACTACACTTAGACTGAAAAAGAGGATTACAGTAAACAATCTCTCACTTTTGCTAGGATCAGGGTTCTAGGTCCACAGGGCTATCTACTGTACTGATATGAACATACCCACAACCTCTTAGCACAAGAAATCTGCATAAAGCCTAAAATCATGGGGACAAAGGCCCCAAAATAGCGACAGATTTTAAATATTGTTTGTATAAACTTAGAAAATTTCGAGAGTAACAGGATTTGTATTAGCATGGATTTTCTGAAGGTTTTGAAGTCTGAAACTCAAATGTGTGTCATGTATGTCTTCAGTCTTCAATGATTTGATGGAAAACCACAAATTTTATGACAGAACAGACCAAAATAAGAGACAAAAATCTGCACATTCTTCAAAAATCTGGACAACTGATGTGTGAATATGAGTATGACTTTGTGACTATCCATGCAAGAGTTAATGACTTTAAGCTCTTTATCTTGGAGGAGATGCTGAGAGACACTGTTTAGCTCTCCTCTTAGCTCTCCAAGGAAGAAAAGTTACTGGTACTGAGAATAATTCTGCTATCATCAAAACTGATGTCTAAGCTCAAATATAAAATAACTGGCTTCAGTAACTGACTAGTTGACTTACTTCATCCCTTGTGGATCCAGTATGCATCTGCCTGAGAAATATGTTTAACAGATCCTCCTGGCTTTCCAAGTATGGGTTGCACCAATAATTGAATTACTTTCACTTTTCCGATGAAAGACTTTGCTACCCTCACAATGCCATTTTATTGTAAAGTTCAGCACATGCACATACCTACTTTGCAAAGTTTAATTTGGACTGTATCAAGGTAGCATTGCTCATTGCTAGAAGGTTGAACAGCAACTTATCTGACCTTAGGACTATCCTCTATCTTGAAGTCATACATATTTGTGTAGTTACAGAAAGGTGGTTCTACTGCAAACATAGCTGTCTTTCCTTGTTCAATGTTCAGTGCCTACCATGCATTCAGGACCACAGAGAGCTGAGGGGAATATAACCATATTTGTTAGGGAATCTACTGCCATGCTGAAATTAGTGGAGGCCCAATTAACTTTCAGTAAAGCTAACTACTATGTCACAATAGGTCCCCTTCAGTGCCCTGCTTCCCATGCATGCTGTTATGTAAATCATATTGAAAAGCATTTCTTATGGGTGACTTTAACTACCCCAGTATAAAGCGGCATCATTTTACAGCTAGTGAAAACAGTGATAAAGAATGGGAAGAACACAAACTAGTTTGGCACTCTTTGTCTATATATGACATAAGGAAGTGCATGGCAAGAATATGACACTGCGCACTCACGCCCAAGGATGCACGCATGCACAGTGCATAGATAAAATGCTTTGCAGATTCTAGTCAGTGAATAGAAGCATTTTACTGAAACTTAATACTGTGTCAATACATACTGTTAAAGAGAGTTCATTTTGACAGTTTTCAGTCATTCTGAAAAATACTTAGTTTCCTTCAAGTCAACATTTTTTACAAAATTAATGTTTTTGATATTATTTAATTTTGCACAAAAATAATCAGAGTTCCGTGTTTTTTTGTAAAATAAAGTTTACATGAAGACAGGAGTCTGAGCATGTCATGCTCAACTTTAATAAAAAGGTGAAGAAATGCTGAGTACTTTAATCAATAAGGGGAATAAAAACATCAAAGACAGGAAATTATGGGAACAAATCTGCAATATTATTCTTGTCTAGCTCATTACAATGTATCAGACTTAACTGCAAATAAGAGGTTCCACATTAATCGATATTCATAGCTCACGAAATGTTCTTCTTTTTCTTCTCCCTCCTTTTTCTAACGTAAACTCCTAATCACAACTCTCACTGAAGTGTAACAATTTCTCTCTCGAGTATTGAAAGCATCTATGTATATAGTGTAAATAGTATTGGTTGATTGTTTTACTTCTTTTTGTACTACCAGCAATGTATAACAACTGCTTAC
Source organism: Protopterus annectens (assembly GCF_019279795.1). NCBI lineage: Eukaryota > Metazoa > Chordata > Ceratodontiformes > Protopteridae > Protopterus > Protopterus annectens. Next base: position 72,867,589 of record NC_056749.1, on the reverse strand, counting down.
TGTGAAGAGGTGTTCCCTCTCCTTGTTCTATTATGTTTGCTATTTTATGTCAATTAAAAGAATAAAGAAAGAATTATTAAAAAAAAAAAAAGAAATGCTGAGTATGCTGCCATCTACTGGACAAACCGTATTACTTCACATGAAGCTTGTCTGATGAAGCAGTTTAAGTACAGTACAACTTACAATGTAAATGGTAACAATTTAATAGCTGGCATATTTTCTTTTCAATGTAATGCTGATACTTAAGCAATATACTCTAGGAGTTGGTGTAATGGTACTTTTACCCACGGGTGTGATTTGGTCATGACGGTGAAGCTGGAATGACCAATCAAACTGAATTGTGAGTAATTCACAATTACTGACATCCAAATATAGCATATTGTTATAACACAATGGCATTATTTAAGAATAAATAGTTTTGCTTTTTTAAATATTACAATTGTATATTTGAATGTGATTCCATCATGTTTCCATTTACAGACTAGAATCTCCAAAACACTTTATGTATGCATTCTGCATGTGTATGTCCTGGTATTTGAGTGCACAGTGTTAAATTCTTAACTGGGGATTTAATAATAAAACACACCTTTACTTTCACTCTTCTTCAAACTCGGCACAGAGAAACATATGCACAGACAACATACCAAATGTTAACAGAAACTAGAGCAGTACCACCTTTCCCGTCCCTTCCCTGGAGAAACCGTTGTATTCCACACACTAAAGAACATGCATCATAACTACTTTATATACAGATTGGTATCTTGCCCTTCTAGTCCATTTGGCTGGCTCAACATGGCTGTTACGATCAGGTTGTGCAAGGTCCTTGACAGTCTGTGAATGTCATTCTACAACAACATGCAGGTGTCCATCAGACAGCTGTTCTTCCTTCTGTAGCCATGCAGATGTAGAATTACTAACACAATATGCAGTTTTACTGGACAGTTCATGTGTGCAATCCATTTTTCACTCATGACTGAGTAGGCTAGAAAACTTGGAGCTCTCTTTGTTCTACATTCCTGGTTTCCTTATTCTCACCAAAGAACCAGACCTGAAATTCACACCTTTTGCTCCTCTTTTCACAACCATGTATTCCTTTTTTGTCTTGTTTTTTCTTAACCACATGTATATGTTCTTGTTTGTTTTAGATCCATAAGGTGTAACTTACTTACATGGTCAGCCACAGTGGTGCAGCTGTTAGTGTTGCCACCTCACAGCAAGAGTTATCTGGTTCGATCCTCGGCTGGGGTGCCTTCTGTGTGGAGTCTGCATGTCCTCCCTGTGGTCATGTGGGTTTCCTCCGGGTGCTCCGGTTTCCTCCCACATCCCAAATACATGCTGTAGGTGGACAGGACACTAGGCATGAGTCCGTGTGTGTGTGTGCCTTCTGTGGAAGATTGGGCACCAGGCTGGCATCTCAACACCGTAAAACACCACTGCCAATTATGAGTGGACAGGTGATCTTCTGTGGTGACCCCTAACCGGGAAAAGCCGAAAGAAGAAGAAGAAGAAGAAGAAGGTGTAACCTACATGCCATATGCAATGCAAATTGTTCAGCAGATAACAGTTAGTTTGGCAATGCTAGGACCATAGGGCATTAAGCAAAAAAGTCCAATCTCAGAGTACAGATGATGTCGCCACACTAGGGCATGCTCACCTGCCTTCCTAAGGGAAAGGGTTCTCACCTGGGGCAACAAACTGGTGTATAAAACACATACCACTGCACAACTCTAGACAAGTGTTAACTGGCAAATGTAAAAGAAAGTTATGACTTCCTGTACAACTTGTTGGTCAGGATGCTATACCTAGAAACCATCCTTTTGTATCTATGAAGTAAAAAGACGAGGAGAAATCTTACTGTCTGCATTTCAGCCCCGGATGTAGTAATCAGTGGAGCTATAAAAATATTTTCAATGCTATAATATGTTAATGAGGTTAACTTGGACCTATTAGAGCTGCAGAGCAGGCACAAGGGTTAAGGTATCTATCATATCCAAAAATAAACTGCAGTTACAAGAAAAAAAGCGATTTTTAAAATCCATTCTTACAACACTAAAACATATTTATAATGGGCTTTTTAAAATCCACTCTTACAACAGTAAAACATATTTATAATGGGCTTTTTAAAATCCACTCTTACAACAGTAAAACATATTTATAATGGGCTTTTTAAAATCCACTCTTACAACAGTAAAACATATTTATAATGGGCTTTTTAAAATCCACTCTTACAACACTAAAGCATTTTTGTAATGCGATTTTTAAAATCCATTCTTACAACACTAAAGCATATTTATAATGGGCTTTTTAAAATCCACTCTTACAACACTAAAGCATATTTATAATGGGCTTTTTAAAATCCACTCTTACAACAGTAAAACATATTTATAATGGGCTTTTAAAATCCACTCTTACAACAGTAAAACATATTTATAATGGGCTTTTTAAAATCCACTCTTACAACAGTAAAACATATTTATAATGGGCTTTTTAAAATCCACTCTTACAACAGTAAAACATATTTATAATGGGCTTTTTAAAATCCACTCTTACAACAGTAAAACATATTTATAATGGGCTTTTAAAAATCCACTCTTACAACAGTAAAACATATTTATAATGGGCTTTTAAAATCCACTCTTACAACAGTAAAACATATTTATAATGGTTCTTTTAAAATCCACTCTTACAACAGTAAAACATATTTATAATGGGCTTTTTAAAATCCACTCTTACAACAGTAAAACATATTTATAATGGGCTTTTTAAAATCCACTCTTACAACAGTAAAACATATTTATAATGGGCTTTTTAAAATCCACTCTTACAACAGTAAAACATATTTATAATGGGCTTTTTAAAATCCACTCTTACAACAGTAAAACATATTTATAATGGGCTTTTTAAAATCCACTCTTACAACAGTAAAACATATTTATAATGGGCTTTTAAAATCCACTCTTACAACAGTAAAACATATTTATAATGGGCTTTTTAAAATCCACTCTTACAACAGTAAAACATATTTATAATGGGCTTTTTAAAATCCACTCTTACAACAGTAAAACATATTTATAATGGGCTTTTTAAAATCCACTCTTACAACAGTAAAACATATTTATAATGGGCTTTTTAAAATCCACTCTTACAACAGTAAAACATATTTATAATGGTTCTTTTAAAATCCACTCTTACAACAGTAAAACATATTTATAATGGGCTTTTAAAATCCACTCTTACAACAGTAAAACATATTTATAATGGGCTTTTTAAAATCCACTCTTACAACAGTAAAACATATTTATAATGGGCTTTTTAAAATCCACTCTTACAACAGTAAAACATATTTATAATGGGCCTTTTAAAATCCACTCTTACAACAGTAAAACATATTTATAATGGGCTTTTTAAAATCCACTCTTACAACAGTAAAACATATTTATAATGGGCTTTTTAAAATCCACTCTTACAACAGTAAAACATATTTATAATGGGCTTTTTAAAATCCACTCTTACAACAGTAAAACATATTTATAATGGGCTTTTTAAAATCCACTCTTACAACAGTAAAACACATTTATAATGGCCTTTTTTAAAATCCACTCTTAAAACACTAAAGCATATTTATAATGGGCTTTTTAAAATCCACTCTTACAACAGTAAAACATATTTATAATGGGCTTTTTAAAATCCACTCTTACAACAGTAAAACATATTTATAATGGGCTTTTTAAAATCCACTCTTACAACAGTAAAACATATTTATAATGGGCTTTTTAAAATCCACTCTTACAACAGTAAAACATATTTATAATGGGCTTTTTAAAATCCACTCTTACAACAGTAAAACATATTTATAATGGGCTTTTAAAATCCACTCTTACAACAGTAAAACATATTTATAATGGGCCTTTTAAAATCCACTCTTACAACAGTAAAACATATTTATAATGGGCTTTTTAAAATCCACTCTTACAACAGTAAAACATATTTATAATGGGCTTTTTAAAATCCACTCTTACAACAGTAAAACATATTTATAATGGGCTTTTTAAAATCCACTCTTACAACAGTAAAACATATTTATAATGGGCTTTTAAAATCCACTCTTACAACAGTAAAACATATTTATAATGGGCTTTTTAAAATCCACTCTTACAACAGTAAAACATATTTATAATGGGCTTTTTAAAATCCACTCTTACAACAGTAAAACATATTTATAATGGGCTTTTTAAAATCCACTCTTACAACAGTAAAACATATTTATAATGGGCTTTTTAAAATCCACTCTTACAACAGTAAAACATATTTATAATGGGCTTTTTAAAATCCACTCTTACAACAGTAAAACATATTTATAATGGGCTTTTAAAATCCACTCTTACAACAGTAAAACATATTTATAATGGGCTTTTTAAAATCCACTCTTACAACAGTAAAACATATTTATAATGGGCTTTTTAAAATCCACTCTTACAACAGTAAAACATATTTATAATGGGCTTTTTAAAATCCACTCTTACAACAGTAAAACATATTTATAATGGGCTTTTTAAAATCCACTCTTACAACAGTAAAACATATTTATAATGGGCTTTTTAAAATCCACTCTTACAACAGTAAAACATATTTATAATGGGCTTTTTAAAATCCACTCTTACAACAGTAAAACATATTTATAATGGGCTTTTTAAAATCCACTCTTACAACAGTAAAACATATTTATAATGGGCTTTTTAAAATCCACTCTTACAACAGTAAAACATATTTATAATGGGCTTTTTAAAATCCACTCTTACAACAGTAAAACATATTTATAATGGGCTTTTAAAAATCCACTCTTACAACAGTAAAACATATTTATAATGGGCTTTTTAAAATCCACTCTTACAACAGTAAAACATATTTATAATGGGCTTTTTAAAATCCACTCTTACAACAGTAAAACATATTTATAATGGGCTTTTTAAAATCCACTCTTACAACAGTAAAACATATTTATAATGGGCTTTTTAAAATCCACTCTTACAACAGTAAAACATATTTATAATGGGCTTTTTAAAATCCACTCTTACAACAGTAAAACATATTTATAATGGGCTTTTTAAAATCCACTCTTACAACAGTAAAACATATTTATAATGGGCTTTTTAAAATCCACTCTTACAACAGTAAAACATATTTATAATGGGCTTTTTAAAATCCACTCTTACAACAGTAAAACATATTTATAATGGGCTTTTTAAAATCCACTCTTACAACAGTAAAACATATTTATAATGGGCTTTTAAAATCCACTCTTACAACAGTAAAACATATTTATAATGGGCTTTTTAAAATCCACTCTTACAACAGTAAAACATATTTATAATGGGCTTTTTAAAATCCACTCTTACAACAGTAAAACATATTTATAATGGGCTTTTTAAAATCCACTCTTACAACAGTAAAACATATTTATAATGGGCTTTTAAAATCCACTCTTACAACAGTAAAACATATTTATAATGGGCTTTTTAAAATCCACTCTTACAACAGTAAAACATATTTATAATGGGCTTTTTAAAATCCACTCTTACAACAGTAAAACATATTTATAATGGGCTTTTTAAAATCCACTCTTACAACAGTAAAACATATTTATAATGGGCTTTTTAAAATCCACTCTTACAACAGTAAAACATATTTATAATGGGCTTTTTAAAATCCACTCTTACAACAGTAAAACATATTTATAATGGGCTTTTTAAAATCCACTCTTACAACAGTAAAACATATTTATAATGGGCTTTTTAAAATCCACTCTTACAACAGTAAAACATATTTATAATGGGCTTTTTAAAATCCACTCTTACAACAGTAAAACATATTTATAATGGGCTTTTTAAAATCCACTCTTACAACAGTAAAACATATTTATAATGGGCTTTTTAAAATCCACTCTTACAACAGTAAAACATATTTATAATGGGCTTTAAAAATCCACTCTTACAACAGTAAAACATATTTATAATGGGCTTTTTAAAATCCACTCTTACAACAGTAAAACATATTTATAATGGGCTTTTTAAAATCCACTCTTACAACAGTAAAACATATTTATAATGGGCTTTTTAAAATCCACTCTTACAACAGTAAAACATATTTATAATGGGCTTTTTAAAATCCACTCTTACAACAGTAAAACATATTTATAATGGGCTTTTTAAAATCCACTCTTACAACAGTAAAACATATTTATAATGGGCTTTTTAAAATCCACTCTTACAACAGTAAAACATATTTATAATGGGCTTTTTAAAATCCACTCTTACAACAGTAAAACATATTTATAATGGGCTTTTTAAAATCCACTCTTACAACAGTAAAACATATTTATAATGGGCTTTTTAAAATCCACTCTTACAACAGTAAAACATATTTATAATGGGCTTTTTAAAATCCACTCTTACAACAGTAAAACATATTTATAATGGGCTTTTAAAATCCACTCTTACAACAGTAAAACATATTTATAATGGGCTTTTTAAAATCCACTCTTACAACAGTAAAACATATTTATAATGGGCTTTTTAAAATCCACTCTTACAACAGTAAAACATATTTATAATGGGCTTTTAAAATCCACTCTTACAACAGTAAAACATATTTATAATGGGCTTTTTAAAATCCACTCTTACAACAGTAAAACATATTTATAATGGGCTTTTTAAAATCCACTCTTACAACAGTAAAACATATTTATAATGGGCTTTTTAAAATCCACTCTTACAACAGTAAAACATATTTATAATGGGCTTTTTAAAATCCACTCTTACAACAGTAAAACATATTTATAATGGGCTTTTAAAATCCACTCTTACAACAGTAAAACATATTTATAATGGGCTTTTTAAAATCCACTCTTACAACAGTAAAACATATTTATAATGGGCTTTTTAAAATCCACTCTTACAACAGTAAAACATATTTATAATGGGCTTTTTAAAATCCACTCTTACAACAGTAAAACATATTTATAATGGGCTTTTTAAAATCCACTCTTACAACAGTAAAACATATTTATAATGGGCTTTTTAAAATCCACTCTTACAACAGTAAAACATATTTATAATGGGCTTTTTAAAATCCACTCTTACAACAGTAAAACATATTTATAATGGGCTTTTTAAAATCCACTCTTACAACAGTAAAACATATTTATAATGGGCATTTTAAAATCCACTCTTACAACAGTAAAACCTATTTATAATGGGCTTTTTAAAATCCACTCTTACAACAGTAAAACATATTTATAATGGGCTTTTTAAAATCCACTCTTACAACAGTAAAACATATTTATAATGGGCTTTTAAAATCCACTCTTACAACAGTAAAACATATTTATAATGGGCTTTTTAAAATCCACTCTTACAACAGTAAAACATATTTATAATGGGCTTTTTAAAATCCACTCTTACAACAGTAAAACATATTTATAATGGGCTTTTTAAAATCCACTCTTACAACAGTAAAACATATTTATAATGGGCTTTTTAAAATCCACTCTTACAACAGTAAAACATATTTATAATGGGCTTTTTAAAATCCACTCTTACAACAGTAAAACATATTTATAATGGGCTTTTTAAAATCCACTCTTACAACTTTAAAGCATATTTATAACGGGCTTTTTAAAATCCACTCTTACAACAGTAAAACATATTTATAATGGTTCTTTTAAAATCCACTCTTACAACAGTAAAACATATTTATAATGGGCTTTTTAAAATCCACTCTTACAACAGTAAAACATATTTATAATGGGCTTTTTAAAATCCACTCTTACAACAGTAAAACATATTTATAATGGGCTTTTAAAATCCACTCTTACAACAGTAAAACATATTTATAATGGGCTTTTTAAAATCCACTCTTACAACAGTAAAACATATTTATAATGGGCTTTTTAAAATCCACTCTTACAACAGTAAAACATATTTATAATGGGCTTTTTAAAATCCACTCTTACAACAGTAAAACATATTTATAATGGGCTTTTTAAAATCCACTCTTACAACAGTAAAACATATTTATAATGGGCTTTTTAAAATCCACTCTTACAACAGTAAAACATATTTATAATGGGCTTTTTAAAATCCACTCTTACAACAGTAAAACATATTTATAATGGGCTTTTTAAAATCCACTCTTACAACAGTAAAACATATTTATAATGGGCTTTTAAAATCCACTCTTACAACAGTAAAACATATTTATAATGGGCTTTTTAAAATCCACTCTTACAACAGTAAAACATATTTATAATGGGCTTTTTAAAATCCACTCTTACAACAGTAAAACATATTTATAATGGGCTTTTTAAAATCCACTCTTACAACAGTAAAACATATTTATAATGGGCTTTTTAAAATCCACTCTTACAACAGTAAAACATATTTATAATGGGCTTTTTAAAATCCACTCTTACAACAGTAAAACATATTTATAATGGGCTTTTTAAAATCCACTCTTACAACAGTAAAACATATTTATAATGGGCTTTTAAAATCCACTCTTACAACAGTAAAACATATTTATAATGGGCTTTTTAAAATCCACTCTTACAACAGTAAAACATATTTATAATGGGCTTTTTAAAATCCACTCTTACAACAGTAAAACATATTTATAATGGTTCTTTTAAAATCCACTCTTACAACAGTAAAACATATTTATAATGGGCTTTTTAAAATCCACTCTTACAACAGTAAAACATATTTATAATGGTTCTTTTAAAATCCACTCTTACAACAGTAAAACATATTTATAATGGGCTTTTTAAAATCCACTCTTACAACAGTAAAACATATTTATAATGGGCTTTTTAAAATCCACTCTTACAACAGTAAAACATATTTATAATGGGCTTTTAAAATCCACTCTTACAACAGTAAAACATATTTATAATGGGCTTTTTAAAATCCACTCTTACAACAGTAAAACATATTTATAATGGGCTTTTTAAAATCCACTCTTACAACAGTAAAACATATTTATAATGGGCTTTTTAAAATCCACTCTTACAACAGTAAAACATATTTATAATGGGCTTTTTAAAATCCACTCTTACAACAGTAAAACATTTTTAAAAATGGGCTTTTTAAAAATCCACTCTTACAACAGTAAAACATATTTATAATGGGCTTTTTAAAATCCACTCTTACAACAGTAAAACATATTTATAATGGGCTTTTTAAAATCCACTCTTACAACAGTAAAACATATTTATAATGGGCTTTTTAAAATCCACTCTTACAACTTTAAAGCATATTTATAATGGGCTTTTTAAAATCCACTCTTACAACAGTAAAACATATTTATAATGGGCTTTTTAAAATCCACTCTTACAACAGTAAAACATATTTATAATGGGCTTTTTAAAATCCACTCTTACAACAGTAAAACATATTTATAATGGGCTTTTTAAAATCCACTCTTACAACAGTAAAACATATTTATAATGGGCTTTTTAAAATCCACTCTTACAACAGTAAAACATATTTATAATGGGCTTTTTAAAATCCACTCTTACAACAGTAAAACATATTTATAATGGGCTTTTTAAAATCCACTCTTACAACAGTAAAACATATTTATAATGGGCTTTTAAAATCCACTCTTACAACAGTAAAACATATTTATAATGGGCTTTTTAAAATCCACTCTTACAACAGTAAAACATATTTATAATGGGCTTTTTAAAATCCACTCTTACAACAGTAAAACATATTTATAATGGGCTTTTTAAAATCCACTCTTACAACACTAAAGCATTTTGGTAATGGGCTTTTCTCCCTAATCCCCCTCGCCACAGAGCTGTGAGTCTGTTGTAATTTGGTAAAGGATGGATTCTCAGGATTCCCCAACCTTTGATATAGTATACATTCCTCCCTTCACACCTGCAGTTATGATATTACAGGGGTCATACTTACAATGCTCAGAAATTTAGCAGGCACATTGATTCAGTCTAAACAATCAATGAACATATTTTTTGGAAGTGGCAGGAAACCTGCTTCCTTAGAGAAAGCCCATGTTAGATGTAAGCACTTGTATACTCCAAAGCTCATTAACTTTATTAAAAGCTGTGATAGAGTTTCTGTTTCTCTTGCATGTACGCCATGCCTTCATCTACAACAGACATCTTCAGTTCTTTTTAGAAATCACTCTATAAAAACCCTCTTTGACTGTCTGCATCTGTTCAGTCTGCCATATGAACTATATAAACTGATTGAAGTTATAACTTCAAAATCACTAATTTATATTACAGCAACTCTTCAAGGCTACACCACTGATAGATGTCTGCAGCTTACAGCAAATATGTAAATAACATGGTAAGAGGACTGTGTCTGCATAGGAGCTTGTGATATGTTTTAATTTGTGTTATCACAGAGTATTGCTTGATACCATATATATATATATTTATCTTAGTATCAGGTGAAAAAAGGGTATGATAAATATTAAAGTCAACCACAGTGCAGATCTTAGCCATATTATAAATGATATATCTCCATTCTATGACCATTATTAATGACTCAGTATTTCTAAAACCAATAATTCAGCCTATCCACACAAAGAAAATAAAATCTCACATGCTGCACACACAGAAAAATACAAACCCAAGGTCTACAAAATAACCTCAACACATAAACCAAAACATTAGAACTTCAAGTTTAAAAATTAGAAAGAAACATGATAAAATAATAGAAAACGAACCCCAGGACTGTCCCCTGTGCTACTGTTTGACAAAGGCAGCTCCTAAATGCTTTATTCCATGTAAGGATCCTCTCAGATTACCCCAGTTATTCTCATTAGGAGTAATATATAATTATAAACCATGGGTTGGGTAAGGAAATTGGCTAGGCTTAAAATGGTCCACAAGCACAGCTAGATACCGTAGTGCTGAACCTATAAAATAATAAAAATAAAAGAAAATCACAACTATACCAACCAATCAAAAATTATGATTTCCTTTAGAATGAATGCAGTTCTTAATGAATAGGCAATCATGATTATACTGATGGGGATAACAGAAATATAAAATTAGTATATCTGAACATGATCCTGATGGCAACAAAATCAAAATTAAAATAATACCACAGTGGTACCTCCCACTGTTATAAAATTAAAACATTAATTAAGACGTACAGTAAAAAAATACTCACTAGAAAGTCTGTTCATTACAACCTAGATGAATCACACAAATAAAAAATAAAAAGTATATATATATATATATATATATATATATATATATATATATATATATATATATACAAACTTTCTTTGCTCCCCCAGCTCTTATTCAAGTATATAAAAGTGGTTTACCATGAAAATGTAGAATGCAGGTTCGATGAACACAGAAATGTCAAAAGTTATTAGGCTGCTTCCCGTATTCCTGATCTGTACTACTATGAGTGGTCAGTACAGTAAATGCATTTGCACATAGATGGTTGATGTTTCGACTGGAGATAATGGTACAACAGTGCAGATTGGGAAATTACCTTTTTCCCACTATAGTGTGGATTATATAATTTGAAGGGGGTGCAGGGGAGCTTGTACCCTCTGTAAAATGTTAGGTTACATGATTTGCAGTACTGAACTGCAAAACTAAATGTCGAAAGTGCAAATGCGATTCTGTCGCTAAATGCACTTTGACATTCTACCCTAAATTCAAAATAAGTAGAACAAAAAGAAAGCAAAGGAGGGTAAACTATTCAGCAGCAAATAATGAGAATAGAAAACAGAGAGTATGTTATAACAGTAATGTTATTAATATATATATAATTGTTATATATCAATAAATGTCATATATAATTTATCTAGCCATTCACTTAAAACTGATGAGTTGCCTTTGCTGTCTAAAGAATTAAATTTCATATCTGCAGAACTAGGCTTTACAAATAAATTGATGACAATCTTGAAACATTTTTATTAGTAATCTGAATATGAACGTGATATTTCACAGCACTAGTAGCAGAAACATTAAGAATCCTAGTACACTTATGTCTGCTACTCACCCAATGAGAACCATCTGTGAAAAAGATATATGAATTAATTAATAATAGAAATAAAACCTCATTTTTAATTTGACAAAATCAGAAACTGATGTTTTAAATACATTGAAGAA